>NC_089858.1:33081248-33188748 GCF_036373705.1 Amia ocellicauda | reverse complement strand
CACGCAGCTCGAGAAAGAGGGAGACAGGGAGGGAAAGAGGTAAAGAGAGTGAGAAGGAGGGGGAGGGAGAGGGAGAAACACACAAAGTGGCTCAGGCTGTAGCTCAGTGAGAGAACAGCAGGACGTGGTCAGCTGCAGTAGTGTGTATTTATCTGTTGCTTTAACATAGTTGTTGTTATTCAAGAAAGCACATTAAAGCAGCCGAGTAAGGTTTTTGCGTAAAAGAGTCTTAAAATAGTCAGATTCG
The DNA here is from genome assembly GCF_036373705.1 of Amia ocellicauda. Classification (NCBI taxonomy): domain Eukaryota; kingdom Metazoa; phylum Chordata; class Actinopteri; order Amiiformes; family Amiidae; genus Amia; species Amia ocellicauda. The sequence goes on along the minus strand of NC_089858.1, from coordinate 33,188,501 downwards.
CTCGATATCGTGGATCAGATTTCCACAGACGCGGTTTTCATTCTCGAGGGTCGATTCTTCACATCCTGACATTACGTGCAGAGACAGCGCCGCCTCCTGGAGAGTTGCATGCGTTGACCACACAGCAACAATGTGCAGTTCGATGAAACACGGTTTCAAGACATTTGTATGTCTCTCTTTCTTGCCAGACGACCTTACACATGGCGACTGACTGTTTTCACAAGAACCATTTCATAGTGCAGTAAAATACAATCAATACAATATACATCCATCTAAAGTGCATAAGCGCCAGAGTGCTGGGCAGCCCAGGGGATCAGGCTGCTGTGTTACAGGTACAGTCTGAACAGGTGTGTCTGAGTCATCGCGGGGAGGGGGACAGGGACTGTGCTGTCCTGACCTCAGCAGAAGGTCGTTCCTCCACTACGGGGCGAGGGTGGGAGAGGAGAAGTAGAGGAGTGGAGAGGAGGTACAGTGAGTCTTTTGGGTCACGCCAAGACTCTTAGCAGAGGAAGAGGGTCACAGTGTGGTAACATTACTGATATTACTGCTGCTGTGCACACAAAAATGATGTAGCACAGTGTTTACAGTATTTGTCTACAGTTTTTACAGTGTTTACCAGCATTATCCAGCCTGACACCAAGTTCACAAGATTTGGGTGTTAAATTAAATAATAATGAAATGAAAAAAAATGAAAATTCGAAATCTGTAAATTTGTCAAAGGTAAACAGAGCGAGAGAGAGAGAGAGAGAGAGAGAAAGAGAGAGGGAGGGGAGAGCATTCATTCTGGATTTATTCATGAGAGACAGAGGGGGCGCAGACTGTGTGCTGTTCTGAAAGGTCGTGCTCTTTGATTAGAGGCTTTGATGTCGGACATCACAGCGGCCCGTCCCGCCACCTCCCTCTGTCCCTCTCCCTCCGTCCCTCTCCTCCCACTCTCTCTCTCCCTGTTGGCCACAGCGACACAGACTCCCAGTCCCCCTGTGAGTCTCTGAATGTCCCATCTCTCAACACTGTCAGTTGCTCTGGGCTGGACTGGAGACCACACGGACGACACGCAGGACAGGGAAAGAGATAGACTGAGAACAGATTCAGTGTTGTCTGCGTTTCTCAATCACACTGAACCGACAACGGCGACCTTTGTCTGTTTGTTCTTCACTTCTCCAACTGGTTGGCTGTTTTTCCAGTTCGTGCTGTTCGCTGGCCTTACCTGCTCTGTGATTGGCCGGCGCGGGGGGCGCGTATTGCGTAGCCGTGCGCGTGAGCTCTGCGATTGGCTGTGCGGCGGGTGGGCGGGGTAAGATGGGGGGCTTGGTGGCAGCGCTGTCCCTGGAGACGAGGCGCCGGTTCTCCTGCAGGGGGCGACACTTCCTGTCTGAGCCGCAGCCAATCAGCTGCGCCAAATATCACCGCTCAGGTAAGAGCCTGCCTCCATCTCCACCTCTCCCTCTACCTCTCCTGTTCCCCCTCTCTCCCTCTCTCCCCCTCCTGTTCCCTCCCTCTCTTGCTACTGATCCCCCTTCTCTCCCCTCCATCCCAATCCATCACTCTCCCTCTTCCCTATTATCCCACTCCCTCATCATCCACTTCTCCCACCTCTTACCCTTTCCCCTTCTACCCCTCCCTCTCAGCCCCTCTCTCCTCTTTTCCCTCCTTCTCCCCAACTGTCCCCTGTTCACTCCCAGACCCCCCCCTTTAATAGGTTGGCCAATAGCAGTGAGCTGCAGTTCTGCAAGAGTGCAGTGCAGTACAGTACAGTGTAGAACAGTGTAGTACAGTGTAGTACAGTATAGTACAGTGCAGTACAGTACAGTGTAGTACAGTGTAGTACAGTACAGTGTAGTACAGTGCAGTACAGTACAGTGTAGAACAGTGTAGTACAGTGTAGTACAGTACAGTGTAGTACAGTGCAGTACAGTGCAGTGTAGTACAGTGCAGTACAGTACAGTACAGTGTAGAACAGTTTAGTACAGTGTAGTACAGTACAGTGTAGTACAGTGCAGTACAGTGTAGTACAGTACAGTACAGTACAGTGTAGTACAGTGTAGTACAGTACAGTGTAGTACAGTGCAGTACAGTGCAGTGTAGTACAGTGCAGTACAGTTTAGTACAGTGCAGTACAGTACAGTGTAGTACAGTGTAGTACAGTACAGTGTAGTACAGTGCAGTACAGTACAGTGTAGAACAGTGTAGTACAGTGTAGTACAGTACAGTGTAGTACAGTGCAGTACAGTGCAGTGTAGTACAGTGCAGTACAGTACAGTACAGTGTAGTACAGTGTAGTACAGTGCAGTACAGGACAGTGCAGTACAGTGTAGTACAGTAAAGTGCAAACAGTACAAGAGATGGAGTTTCCAAGGAAATCTAAAAATAAGCGAGGGTGAATGAGTGATCGGGCCGGGCTGGACCGCACTGTTGCGTGGGTTTGGCACTGTCAGTATCGGAGTTCCTCTCAGAGTCCCCAGCCCCCCCGCCCCGCGTCTCAGTCAGCAGTTAAAAGCTTGTTAGTGAGTTAATGGGTGGGAGGTAATGGAACCCCCTCCTGCTCAGCCATCAATCACCCTGACTTCCTCTGCCGTGATGAGCAGAGGAGCAGACCTCTCTAGTTCTCTCTCCCTCTCTCTCTCTCTCTCTCTCTCTCTCTCTCTCTCTCTCTCTCTCTCTTTTGCTCACTCTCAATTCAATTCAAATCAAAAAAGCTTTATTGGCAGGACAATCTGTGACATCAGGGTCATGCGGAACATGCGGAACTCCCTATCTCTCTCTTTCCCCCACTCTCTCCTCTCCCCCTTGTCCTCTCCCAACCCTCTTTCTATGAATGTGGTCACAAGGCATGTAGTTTGCATGTCTGGTTGCTCACATGCTTTCTCCTGGTGTAATGGTAAGGTGTCTGGGGGAGAGCGGGAGTGGAGAGAGGGAGATTTCCCATTGACTCTCTGTACTCCATGGTGTGCTCAATTTAGTGCTTTCTTGATGTCTGCCTCCCCACACGCACAGTAACACACACACAGACACACATACAGTAACAGACACACACACCCTCTCTCACACACACACACACTCTCACACTCACAGTAACAGACACAGACACACACACCCTCACACACACAGTAACAGACACCCACTCACACACACACTCACACACACAGTAACACACACAGTAACACACACACACAAGAACTCTGTGCCGGAAACTCCAATCGATCCCCCACCCCACCAGTTTCCCCTCCTCAGCCCATCATCTTTAACACAGTACATTAATAACTGCTCACTCAGCACTTATCACAACTGCACAAGGAATGCTGACAGCACCTAAACACACACACACACACACTCTATCCTATAACTTGATACCTCACTTTACTCCTAATAGTGACCTTAACTCTGAGGGGAGGTGGAGGAAAAGAGAGGGAGAGGAGGAGAGAGGGAAGGATTGAGGGACACAGGGAGAGAGCGACTGAGAGAAACCAGGACAGAGAGAGACAGGCAGAGAGACTGAAAGAGAAAGGAGGGAGTGAGAGAGAGAGAGAGACAACCTCTTTTACCCTCTTGGCTCTGAACTCCTCAGCAAACACTTAAGTGACTTTTTGTTCCTGGAAGTTCCGTGAAAACTAGAGAGGAACAGCTGACAACTCAAACTGAGAGACGGAGAGAGAGAGGGAGGCATGGGGAGAGTGGGGGGGTTGTGTCGGGGCTGCTGTGCTGCAGCTCGACTGAGAGAAAAGCGTCTCTGTGAGTTCACAAACGCAGGCCAAAAGACCGAGCCATTGATCCAGCCGCACCGTGTAAAATATTAAAGCTCAAAAGTGGATGAGTGAGCCAGAATCCCTCTCTGTTCCCCTGCCTCCTCCTCCCTGCTGGACTGGACTGTATCTCTGCAGGGCCGGGGCTGGAGACCCTGCTGGACTGGACTGTAGGACATAATTATGATGAAATTAAATTCAATTAAACTCTGCTGGCTTCACTGCAGGGGTGTGGAGCTGCAGAGGCCGAGGCTGGCACTGTGCTGTGTGCCAGGGTTGGGGCCTAAATATGGGGCAGGAAACCCACTGTGAGAGTCTGTCCTCTCTGCACTGCAGCAGCACAGTCTGAATCCAGACTCTGAAGGTCATTTAATCATTGGGCTAATGCATTTACTGCCATTACTGCACTGATGGGCGACTTGGATGTTTTTAAGAATGAAAGAAAGAATCACGTTTCTGAAAAGGAAGTTACACTGTTCTGCCCATGTGAAGTGAGGATTTCAGGGCTGGCAGGAGGGAAGGCTCCCCTTTGATGCGATGCAGAGGCACACCTACTGAACATCGATATCTGGCAGCTCAATCTGTGTTGATGTCTGTGTGGATCTCATTTCAGTTTTCCAAAACGCTCCGCTCTGGACAGAGGCTGCGACTGGGGGTGCAGATTGGAGCCAGTTGTGCGGTGTTGTGTGTTCTCTTGTGTTGTGTGTCTGAGTGAGGGTCAGTTTGTGTGTGTGTGTCTGTCTATGCCTTGGTGTGGTTCTTTGCAGTACAGTCCCCCCCACTCCCAGCTCAGCTCTTTCTAAAATCCATTCACCCCACGGCCGTCCCTGCATATTAATAATGCAGGCAGTGTGGCAGGACAGGCAGGCTGACAGTGCTCTGCCCACACTGCCTCCTCCAGGCCAGCAGGGGGCAGTGTCCACACAGCACCCCAGCCCAGTCAGCCCCCTACGCACACAGAGGGGCTTCAGTGCTGCTCTGCCCTGTCCTACCCCAACCCCAGCCCATACCCCCCCACCCCCACTACACTGCAAGTACAAGACAGTGCGTGTCTGAGTGCCGGTGTGTGTGTCTGTGTGTCTCTGTGTCAGTGTGTGTTGCTGTGTGTTTGTATGTCAGTGTGTGTCTGTGTCAGTGTACATTCCTGTGTGTCTGTGTGTCAGTGTGTGTCTGTGTGTCAGTGTACGCTGATGAGTGTCTGTGTGTCATTGTGTGTATCAGTGTTTCTGTGTGTCAGTGTGTGTCTGTGTGTCAGTGTGTGTAGCTGTCTGTTAGTGTGTTTAGCTGTGTGTCAGTGTGTATGTGTGTGTAGCTGTGTGTCAGTGTGCGTAGCTGTGTGTCTGTGTGTCAGTGTGTGTAGCTGTGTGTCTGTGTGTCGGTGTGTGTTTTGCTGATTGTTTCTGAGTGGAATATTACTGGGCTCTCAGTGATTGTGAGTATCATCAAATCTGGGATGAATTATTGAGCAGTGCCTTGGATTACTGTATAATGGACCGCTATACTTACTCACTTCCTTATTTATGTATTGTGGGACTCTGTGGCTTAATCCCAAAACAATGGTAATGGCATTATATTGATTTGTATTGTTTTATTACAGTAGTCCACATAGTGCTGACTCTGGTCTGGACCCTGTACTATACTATACTATACTATTCTTTACTATACTATACTAAACTATACTATATTATTCTTTACTATACTATACTAAACTATACAATACTGTACTATACTATAGCAGACATACTGGTGCTGCTGGTCCTTGCTCCAACCAAGCTCTCAATTAATAATTTCCTAACCCTCAGAGCTTTTTCATAGTTTGAAACAGTAGGGGTTTTAAGTTAAGTATATAATTGTATAAATAAAGTAAAATCAAACAGATTGTTACTTCAATTAAGGGTTCAATTAAGTAATTGAGAGCTCGGTTGGGACAAAAACCAGCAGGGACCAGGGTTGGGAACTACTGCTATAGTCCACACAGTGCTGGCTCCAGGCTGGGCACTATACTATACTATACTATACTATACTATACTATACTATACTATACCATAGCCCCACAGCTGCTGTGGCTGAAAGGTACTATAATGACCTGGGTAGCCCTGTTCTACTATACTATTCTTACTATACTATACTATACTGTACTGTACTCTACTATACTGTACTATACTCTACTATACTCTACTATACTATAGCCCACAGCTGCTGTGGCTGAAAGGTGCTATAATGACCTGGGTAGTCCTGTTCTTTGGTTTTCATTCTGTTAATCTTGCAGAGGTAGTGTGTCATCTGAGGAAGGAGAGAGAGAGGGAGAGAAAGTGGGAGGGAGAGAGGGAGAACAAGAGAGAAAGAGGGAGGGAGGAAAAGAGAGGGAGGGTTTGTCCCAGAAATAAAACCTCTTCCTGGGTTTCTCTTCACAGCTCTGAAGAGGTTTTGTCTGAGGGTCATATTGGCTTGAGGTCAGGAGAGGGGGTGGTGGGGGGGTGGGGGGATTGAGGGAAGGGAGAAAGCTTGTGGTTGAGAAGAGAGATATATAAAGAGAGAGGGAGAATGAATGAGGTGAAAGTGCAATGAGAGAGAGATGATGGGAGGGTATGGATAGGGAAGGAGGGGGGTGGACTGTGTGTGTGAAAGAAATAGAGAGAAAGAGAGAGGGAGAGAGAGAGAGCAGTTTAGGGTTTATTCACTGCTTTCCTACAAGACAGTGAGGGACAGAAAGGAAGGGAGGGAACAGAGTATGAGGTGTAAGAAGAGATAGAAAGAGAGAGAGAGCAGCCCTTGGCACGGGTGTCTGGGAGGAGAGAGAGAGAGAGAGAGCATCAGAGAGCACGGGAGCCAGCTGATTTCGAGCGGAGCTCAGTCTTGGGACACTCGGACACACGACACCCCCACTGCCACTTCGGGGGGGCTACATCGCCACCCCCCCACCCCCCGAGGACTGCCCCGCACACACACCCCGCCACACACTTACCCCTCTCCAGTACACCCCCTTGGGCTTCTGAGGAACGGCCACAGAGACGGAGACAGCGAAAGAGCGAGAGAGCAAGAGAGCGAGAGAGCGGGGAACCCAACACCAATCCTACTGGTGGAGCCACAGAACGATTCTCAGCTCACTCCGACCTCTGCTGCCAGATTTGTGTTTCCCTGCCGGATTGCTGGAGTCCTTTCCCTCCGCCCAAACGACCAGAGAGAGGAGAAGAAGGAGAAGGAAGAGAGAGAGAGAGAGAGAGAGAGAGAGAGAGAGAGAGAGAGAGAGTGGGTTGGCGTGACAGACTGCTTTTGCTTTTGCTTTTCCTCTGGAAATCTGACAATGGAAATTTAATGTTTTGCTCTTCCTTCTGACTGGGACCTCGGCCCCTGATCTGGGTTTTAACGGAGTTTTAAAATTCTTCCTCAGATCTATAGCAGCGGGACGCGGAGAGGGGGAGGGAGAGGGATCCATTCTCGGTCAATGATGATTCCTGCCGAGCTCGCGCTGCGGGGAGAGAAAGTTTGGGTGACTTGACTGAGGCAGAGCCCGTGCTCACAGAGCCAGCCCCGGCACGGACCTGAGGCTGAGACTCTCTCCCTCTTGGTTTGGCTGTTACCCTGTCAGTATTGATCTGCGTTTCTCTGCGTTCTTTCATTTCGGCATGAAATGTGGTCACATGTAAAAAACTGAAAAAATGGCATATGTGTATTTGTTTTAAGAGTTAAAAAAGTTTGCTGATGCTTGATTGTCGCAGAAGGGAAGAAAACACGTTTTTAGAAAGTTGTTGGCCAGTGTGTCAGTCTGTGTCAGTCTGTGTGTCAGCCAGTGTGTCAGTCAGGCAGTGTATCAGGGTATCAATCATTCAGTCAGTTAGAGAGGTAGTCAATGACTGTGTCAGTCCTGTAGTAAGTTGGTCAATCAGTCAGTCAGTCAGTCAGTGTGTTATTCTGTCAGTGTATCAGTCAGTCACTCGGGAGGTTAGGGTGTCAGACAATCAGTGTGTTATCCAGTCAGTCGGTCAGTGTATCAGTCAGTGTGTCGGACAGAGTGAGCCAGGGGTGCTGGACACCAAATGGACCACTGAACCCGTGACCACCAACGAGAGCCCACATACCTGAGCACCTGAACGCTGACTCGTCCTTCAGCCACAGGAGAATAACATCCACAAATACATGATCTTTCTCAAAAGAAAACTAGAGTTTTGCTGAGCTGCACTAGCTGGACATTTGTGCTCCCAAGTGTCCAGTCTACATCCCAGTGGTCCCACCTGCCATGTAATTGGGGACTGGAGAGGAGGAGGAAGAGGAGGAGGAGGAGCATTTGCGAACTCTCTCTCTCTGTGCTGAGCTGTACTCTGCTTGTTCTGTCTTCATCTGTTTGGGGAACAAAAGAAAAAGCACCGACAGGAAACAGCAAACCTGAAAAGTTAAAATCGGAAAAATCCAACACCAGCTTCTCTCTTTCTCTCCCCCTCTACCTCCCTCTCTGCATCTCTCCCTCACCCATCCTCTCTCCCTGCTCCTCCTCTGAGTGTGGTGGCGCTGGTCATTTGGAGTTCTGTTGTTATGAGGAGGTGACCTGAGGAAAGACCCCCCCGTCCCGGATTCCCCAATACTTGATTTCAGACAATAACTGCAGCTGTCAAGTACTGTGCTGTCTTTGGCTCACTCCCTCCCTCACACACCCACTGCCTCACTGCCTCATTCCCCCACTCACACTTTACACACTCCCTCCCTCAGTACAGTGCAGTACAGTGCAGTACAGTGCAGTATAGTGACAGGACAGTGTAATACAGTGCAGCGCTCTTTGGGGGCTCTGGGCCTGTGCTGCCATGGGGATCCAGGGGATGGAGTTGTTTGCCGTGGGGGTCGTCATCATCCTGTTCGTCGCCGTGCTCAAGCAGTTTGGCATCCTGGAGCCCATGTCCATGGAAGGTAGGAAGAGCTGGAGACAGAGACACACAGAGACGCACAGAGATGCACAGAGACGCACAGAGACGCACTGACATGCACTGAGACGCACAGAAATGCACTGAGATGCACAGAGGCACACAGAGACACATAGACACACTGAGATGCACTGAGACTCACTGAGACACACATAGACACATAGAGGCACACTGAGAGCACAGAAACACACTGAGACGTACAGAAATGCACTGAGATACACAGAGACACACTGAGGCACACTGAGGCACAGAGACTCACTGAGGCTCACAGAGACACAATGAGACACAGAGACGCACTGAGACAAACTGGAAGCACTGATACACACTGAGGCGCACAGAGACACACAGAGACACACTGAGATGTACAGTGTCTCACAGAGATGTATTATGTTGTGTTACGGTGTATTGTTCTATTTTATACAGGTTGCAACAGCTTGTAGTTAAGCTTCACAGTGCAGTGTGAGGGGGTCTGCGCTGATAGAGTGAGGGTGTGTGTGAGTCAGTGGTGTATGAGAGTGTCAGTGGTGTGTGTGTGAGTCACTGCAGTGTGCAAGCTGGCGCCTCTCTTCCTGATTCACTCTGTCCAGTTCATCCCATAGGTGTTCTATCTATGGGATATCTCCCTCTCTTTCTCACCTCAATGTGGTCTCCATCCCCTCCTCTCACTGCCACTCCTCTCTCTTCTATCTGCACTCCTCTGAACTCTCTCCCTCCCTCCATCGTGTTGTGGAGGCCTCAGTGTGGTGTAGCATTACTTTGCATTAATAATGGATGGCGTATTGAGCTGACTCTGTTTACTGCTGGCTAAATATGGAGCCCTGTGTCTTCCTTAGGCACTCTGAAGGACACCCCCCCACCCCCCCAGGATACTCCTTACCTTTAAAAAAATAAAAAATAAAAATATCCTTTACTCCTGCCCCCCACTGCTCTCTCGCTTTTCTTTCTTTCTCTCTTGGTCACTAATGTCTTTAACCACTAGGCCCCAGCCCCCTCCCCTGCCTCTCTCCCTCTCTCTCTCTCTCTCTCTCTTCTCTGCTTCTTCTTCTGTTGCTGTTTCCTGGCAATAGGTCTCCCCTGCTCTCCCCTGGGTCCACCCCTCCCATATCCCTCTCTCCCCTCTCTCCCTCTCTCTTTCACTAATGGAGTGGGATCAGAGAGGCGGAGAATGAGTCCAACTCTCAGGCCGCTACTGTGACCGTTTACTGGGCGTTTACTGGGGGAGAGGGAGATGGAGAGAGGGAGAGAGGGAGGGGTGGGGGGGTCGATTCCCTTTGATCTGAAGTGAGAGAGAGAGGGAGGGAGGTCAGTGCTGTTTGATCTGCTGTGACACGAGGGCTCACACCCTGCATCCCTGCATCCCTGGACAGTCCTTCACATGTCTCTCTCCCTCTCTTAATTCAATTCAGTTCAGTTCAAGGTGCTTCACTGGCCATATATAATCTATTGCCAATGAGATAGACATGACAAAGAGAAAAAGGAATAATAATATTGATATGGGGGGATAATAAATAAATGTATTCCACAAAATAAATAAACAATCTCCGTCCCTCTCTTGCTCTCTCTCTCAAATTCCAATCCAAGTGTAAAACGAGCTTTATTGACCAGTTGACATGGGTGTGGCCAAAGCGTTTACAGACACAGTGAAGAGGGATAGGAAATCCAACACAATAGAAAGTGCTCCCCCCCACCCCCACTCCCACTCTGAGCCGGGCCTCGGTGCTGAGCCGGGGGTGAGTAACTTTGCCGGTGAACCTGGGGAGGAAGGCGTCTCTGACGGGGATGCCGGCTATTTATGGCTGCACAGAGGCTATTAAAACACAATGTCTGCAGAGCCAAGGAAATCAGAGCCACGGTACTGAGCGGGGGTCGATACCTGACCCATTTAGCCCTGCTCTGAGTGTCCTGCCTCAGCAATGTGGTGACCCTGTGTGGAGGTTGTGTTGAGGCTGTGTCGGTGTTGAGGCCATGTGGAGGAAGAGTTGTTGCTTTGTCATCTCTATCTTTGTCTTACTTTTCTTTTTTTTTCTTTCTTTCTACCCCTCTGTTCCTCTTTTCCCAGATTCCTCTGTTCTGTTCTAGGAAGAACTGCTCTGAGCCTCTCGTTGTTCACAGTCTTATACAGTTTCTGTTTTGTCACCCTCTCCATCTTCTCCTCCTCTTCCTCTCTGTCTGTCTGTCTGTCTGTCTGTCTGTCTGTTCTGGTGAATGGACTCTAAGCTGCAGATTTGCTGTGATACAGGCAGTGGTGATCTGTGGACATCGCAGTGACTGTGCACTACAGAGCCAGACCTCTAGAGGGAGACATTGTCCTCAATTTACTCTGTATTACTTCTTAGAATTGCATAATAAGAGTGCACTGCTTTGTGTTGCACTGTGCCTGACTGTAGAGAGGGAGTGTGTGTGTGTGTGAGAGAGAGAGAAAGTGAGTGAGTGTGTGTGTGTGTGTGTGTTGTGTGTGAGTATGAGAGAGAGAGTGTGTGTTTTATTGTTTGCGTGTTATAGTGTGTGTGTGTGTGTGTGTGTGTTATTTTCCGTGTGTGTGTAGTCTGATAGGCTGCTGTGGCTGTGCAGTGTGGCTCTGGGGCAATGTTATCTATAATTTATTTGATATACATTTATTACATTAGTGTTTCAGGACATTTTTCTCTCTCACAGCGAGACAGAGAATTCTTGATTTTTTTTCCTTCTTTTTTAAATGACAGACAGAGAGTGAGGGAGGGAAAGAGAGAGGGATTAACAGACAGAGAGGGGGAGGGACAGACAGAGAGGGATTTACAGAAAGAGAGAGGGTGGGACAGACGGAGAGAGGGATTAACAGAAAGAGAGAGGGTGGGACAGATGGAGAGAGGGATTAACAGAAAGAGAGAGGGTGGGACAGACAGGGAGGAGGTGGGAGTGACTCTGCATTGGAGTCAGAAATAGTAATGGGGAGAGAGAGAGAAGGGTCAAGGAGAGACAGAGAGAGACAGGGACAGTTTGTGTCTCTCAGGGACGGTTTGTGTCTCTCAGGGACAGTCCCAGTACTGGATCTCAAAGTGGAACAAGCAATTAAAGCCCAATCAGGCAGGCTAATGAGCTGTGAGGCCCCTGAGGGCTGGAGCCTCATAATGTGTGTGTACTGAGAGAGGAGCTTGCAGGCAAGGTATCAGTCAGTCAGTGTGTCAGTCAGTCAGTCTGGTCTGGTCTGAACTGGACTCCATTGGACTCCATTGCACAGAACACAGTACATCCCTAGAGCCAGAAACTGAGAAAGAGAGAGAGAGACAGAGAGAGAGAGAGAGAGAGAGAGAGAAAGAAAAGGAGAATGAGATTTTTTTTATTTCAGCATATTTTTTATACTAGCATAAATAGAGGGAAAGAAAGAAATAGAGAGGGGGGAGGGAGAGTTATGGGAGATCCCTTGTTGCCTGTTCCCTGCAACATGTTGCTATTACTTCTGCCACAGAGAGAGAGTGAGAAAGAGAGAGGGAGAGAAAGAGAGGAATAGGGAGGGAGGGTGGCTGTCCGACTTTGTGAGACGATTTTCTTTCTCTTTCTTGATTTTGTGAATCGGAATTTGCTGGAGAACCTGGGCTACTGCTATTATTATTGGGATACTTCTAATATTATGTGATTAATATTATTTATCATTTATTGTCAACTGGCAAGACGGAACTGAGGACTGGCCCCTGTGCGGGGAGGAGAGAGACAGAGACAGACCTAGTGAACGCCAGAGAAAGAGACAGAGAGAGAGGGAGAGAGAGAGAGAAAGAGAGGGGTGAGGGGGAGGGTGGGAAGGGGCTGGGGTCTGTGGTCCGGTTGTTCGGTGTGGGGGGGTTTGAGGCGTCCGCAGTGGGGAGAGCTCCGCAGGGGTGTGGGCGGGAGTGGGGCAGCGGGGTATCGCAGGGAGGGGTGGGGGCAATGAGGGCGAGCTGGGAGTCAGAGGGGCTGCAGACTGTGGGCATCGTCTTCCTCGTCCTCATCTTCCTCAAACTCCTGCACCTGCTGGGCCTCATTGACATCACTGACACAGGTAGGGCCTGACGGAGAGAGAGGGGGGGGGGGAGGGAGGTCAAGAGAGAAAGGAAGAGAGGGTGAGGGGACGGGACCAGAGACGGGGAGAAATTAAAAGAAGAGGTGAGAGAGTGGGGAGAGTGTGTCACAGTGTCAGTGCAGTGTGTCAGTGTCATGGTGTCAGTGTGTAACAGTGGCAATGCAGTGTGTCACAGTGTCCGCGTCCGTGTGTCAGTGTCAGTGTGTCACAATGTATGTTTGTCACAGTGCCAGTGCATTGTGTGTAAACGGTCTCTGTTGTGATTTTATACCTGAGTACCAAAACAGTTTTCAGTTATCTTGTGGTCATCTGTGATTTTATATTGTGTTGTATTGATTATTATGATTGATTGATTTAATGGTTAATCGACAGATCAATTGATTGGAGTGTTGGCTCCAATCTGGGCCCCTATACTATAGTATACTATACTATATTATACTATAGTCCACACAGCACTGACTCCAGGTTGGGTTCTATACTATACTATACTATACTATACTATAGTCCATACAGTGCTGGCTGGTATTTTCTTTTAATCTAATTATTCATGCACTCTCTTTTCTCCCTCTCTCTCTCTCTCTCTCTCCACCTCACTACCTTTTTGTTCCTCCCTTCCTCCTCCCCTCCCTCCCTGCCTCTCTCCCTCTGCTCCCTCCCTCTCTCTGTCTCTGTCTAACAGACAGTGGTGAGTATGTGTTTGGTTTTAACCCACATATTCTCTCTCCCCCTCTCCCTGCTCCCTCCCTCTCTCTCTCTCTCTCTCTGCCTGCTCCTTCCCCCCTTCTCTCCCTTCCCTTAACTAACCGAGTTCACCTTCAATTCTTTCTCCTTCTCTTCCTCTCTGCTCTCTCTGCTCCTCACCCTCACTCTTCCTCTCACACTTGCTCTCCCTCGCCCCCTATCTCACCCACACCCTCTCCCACCCTCACGTCCTCTCCCTCTCTCTCCTCCACACCCTCACCCTCCCACTCCCTCGCCCTGTCTCACCCGCACCTTCACTCTCTCTTCCCCATCACCGAACTGTCACTCTGTCTCTCTCTTCCTCCCTCTCTTCCTCTCTCCCTCCCTCTCTCCTGGCCCTGTCCCTGGGCCCACAGACAGCAGCGACAGTGATCTGGAGCTGTCCACAGTGCGGCACCAGCCAGAGGGCCTGGAGCAGCTGCAGGCCCAGACCAAATTCACCAAGAGGGAGCTGCAGTCACTGTACAGGGGCTTCAAGAACGTGAGTCTGAGAGAGAGAGAGAGAGAGAGAGAGAGAGAGAGAGAGGGGAGGAGGGGGAGGGGGTCAGGGTGGTATGATTTGCAGGTTGTGTCAGTGCCCTGAGGCAGACTGTAGCAGTAATTTAATCAGACGGCCACTTTCTCTCTCTCCCTCTCTCTCTCTCTCTCTCTCTGGCTCTCCCTCTCTCTTTCCTTGGCTCCCTCACTATCTGTCACACTCTCTTGAACCTTCTCCCATCCGTTTCTGCCTCTCCATGTGTCTCTGTGCCTCTCCATCTCTTTCTCTCTTCCTGTCTCCTTCCAACCCCCCAACCCCCCAACCCCCTCCATCTCTCTCTCTCTCTGTCTCTGTGTTCCAGGAGTGTCCCAGTGGTCTGGTGGACGAGGAGACATTTAAGATGATTTACTCCCAGTTCTTCCCTCAAGGAGGTGAGAGACAGAGAGAGAGAAAGGGGAAAAGGGGGAACTGGCAATGAACCCTGACACTGATGAGCAGACCTACAGTCCGACACTAAGATAATCACAGACCGAAAAAGACAGACAGACAGACACAGAGAAAATTAGAGACTGACAGTTCAATGGACACACCGACAAAGAAAACAGACAGACTGACAGGGAGACACAGAAAAAAAAACTGTAAATAACCCTGCCCTCTCCCTTTTTCTCTCTCCCTCTCTCCAGACGCCACAACGTATGCCCACTTCCTGTTCAACGCTTTTGACATCGATCGCAGCGGCTCCATCCGTTTCGAGGTGAGAGGGTGAGAGAGAAGGAGAGAGGGAGGGAGAGAGAGAGAGGGAGAGGGAGAGGGTGTGGAAGAGAGAGAGGGGAGAGGGAGAGGGACCCCAACTCTTCCTCTGTCTCTCTCTCTGCCTTTGTCCAGCATGTGTCTTTCTGTGTGTGTGCACTGGAGTGTCTCTCTGTGTCTGTTTTCTCTGTCTGTCCATGTCTATCTGAGTGTCTGTCTCTCAGGGTCTGTTGTCCCTGCGTGTAAGAACACACAATTACATTTATTCATGAAGAAAATAATACAGATCACAGAATACAAGTACAGCAAAGGCAAAACTGATACAAAGACTTGATTGAATAGTCAGTCTTTTATGATTTGAACCCCTGTCCAACTCCGCCTTCCTGACTGATCACCCCACCCCTCAGAGTAGCCAATGGCAGCCACCTATGACCATACAAAGTGACAATGGAGCCCCCCCTCCCACATTCCAGGGTAGTGGCTCTGGTTCCCACACCCACACCACTCAGAGGGGATTTTCTCACCCCTCCTAAAAGCATGTTAGGCAATCTGTCTCCTTACTCATCTTATCAAGAACTTTTGATATGCTGTTGATACAAGACTGGTAGACAAACCGTCTCCTCACCAACCTTGTGTTATGCTACTGATACCAGAGACCCCCTGCCCTCAGACAACTGTGTCCACGCTGTGGGAGTGGGAGACTGAGCCTATACTAAACACAGTAAACAGGTCCCTAATCTCAACACGTAACTAATGATAAACACGAACAAGACAATACAGCAAACGATCCAGAAAAAAAATGCAAGGCCTGGTCGAGTCTCTGGATTCCCGCCCAGATCCCTGCTGTGAAAGGTGCTCGGCTATAGTCCTCGGGTGTGGCTATAGCTCTGGATCTTGCTTCTTACTCCACCCAGGGCTCCAGGAGTTGAGAATAGCTCCTCCGCTGCCTGCAGTGTGAGTCATTGGCCTCGGCGTTACCTGCAGATCCTCGCAGACGCGGTGCACTGCAGTGCCGTCTGGGGCAGCTTGCTGTTATTTGGGGCCTCCCTGTTGTGTCAGCACATGGTGCTCAGTCTGCCTCCCACTGCGCCTTGGGTTGTGTGTGACCCCCCCATGCTGCGGGACTGGTACCCTCCTGTGCCCCTATGGCGACAGTTTGGAATTGAGGCCTCGTCTTATAATTGTCTTACACACAAATATATATAAGATATTCTATACAGTGTGGTGTCAGCATTACTACTACACTGTTTTGTATCAATCTCCAGTCTCCCACCCTGTGAAAAATCACATTTCCTGGGTGATTTTCCTGCTGTGCCTCCTGGGTGGGGCGTTGGGGACAGGATGGTACTAAGCTTTTACTTCACTATAGCAGCATGTAGTTACATGTCATTATGTATCTATGTAGTGTAAGTCTATTTTTGTTAAATATAGTGTGCTGTCAGCCCTGTGTGCTGTCTAATACAGCGCAGTGTAAACACACTATAATACAGCACGTGGTATTACAGCACATTGCAAACACAGTCAAATGTACACATCTGTATTGTGGTGTAAAGACAGAGAGTGTAGTGTGGTGTAGCGTGCTGTGAACACAGCAGCGTGTTTTACAGTGTACTGCAAATTCTTTCTCTGCTTAGGATCCCATAGTAACCAGCACGGTTGTAACACGACACTCCAGCAAAACAAAGCGATGTATTTGGTCTGGTTATTACTATTGTTCCTGTTATTATTATTATTATTTAAAGGTGAATTCTCAGAACACCAGCAACCTTGTTCTCTGTTGTGAAAGCTTTGCAAAGCCTTGGAGCCCTGTGACCCTGCGCTGTGCTCCCTCCCCTCGCCGTCTCCTCACAGTCTCCATACTGTTTTCATTTTAATGGCTTGAGTACCGCGTTTAAATATCTTCTTCTTTTGACTTTATGCAATCCTGAAAATGTCAGCAGACTAAGATCAAATAAAGCTTTGCCAGTATCACCTATATTAGAAGTGAGCTGGAGAGACACGCTGACTCTGCACATCCAAAATGAGCACATCCCACTGAGTGTCGCTGTGTGAGTTACTGCACGGGGTCGGGTGTGTCAGGGTAACGCCTGTCCTTGTTTGTGTATTGTAATTTCTACTATTTCACTTGACATCTCCCTAGTTTTAAACATGCGAAAACACTGATGCGTTCAATTGAAAGTACATTTGAATCACTGAGAGGACGTTTTGGACACAAATCCAGGGGACCGGGCATCCCAGGGTTAGGGTTCGACTCAGTGGCTGATGTTGCTGTTGCCCCGCCCCCTCTGCTGCAGGACTTTGTGATTGGTCTGTCGGTGCTGCTCAGAGGGACGGTGACTGAGAAGCTGAACTGGGCCTTTAACCTGTATGACATCAACAAGGACGGCTACATCACCAGAGAGGTCGGGGGGTGGTGTGTCTGTGTGTGTGTGTGCTGGATGTGGGTCTAGGTGTGTGTGTATTTTAGCTTGCAATTGTGTATTATTGATTGGTGGTGTTATTTTGTATGTTACTGCTGTGCGTACTTATCCTGTGTGTGCCTGCGCTGTGATACATTGTGTGTATTACTGTGTGTGTGTGTGATATTATTGTATTTGTTAATTTTGTACATTAGTGCTGTAATATGTGTTATTTATTTTAGTGTGTTATGCTATTATTATGTTGGTCACGTGTATTAATGTGTGTTTATACTTTGTGTCTTAATTCTGTGAGTGTTTCTATGAGTGTATGTTAATTCTGTGTGTGTATATCAATATGGTGTGTATGATAATATGGTGTGGAAGTTAATTCTGTGTGTATATGTTAATATGGTGTGTATATTAATTCTGTGGGTGTGTGTTTAGTATGGTGTATGTGTTAATTCTGTGTGTTAATGCTGTGTGTGTGTGTATGTGTGTGTGTGTCACTGCTATGTGCTGACCTGTCCACTGGTGTTGCGTTGGTGCTGTGCTGCAGGAGATGCTGGCCATCATGCGGTCCATCTATGACATGATGGGACGCTACACGTCCCCCAGCCTGCGGGATGACGCCCCCTCCGAGCACGTGGACACCTTCTTTCAGGTACTGTGCAACCGTAGTACACACACTACACACTGCACACTACACACACTACACTCTTTACCTCTTTCCAGAAAATGGACCGGAACCGGGATGGAGTGGTGACCATCGATGAGTTCATGGAGACCTGCCAGAAGGTGAGAGGTCAGGGGTCGGGGGCGGGTCACAGTCAGTCAGTGTATCAGTCAGTGTGTGTAAGATGTACATTAGATGTGAACCCAAAGCCTTTTCTCTCCTCCCACCCCCTCTCTTTCTGCACCACCACCAACAACTGCAGGATGAAAACATCATGAGCTCCATGCAGCTGTTCGAGAATGTGATCTAGAACGAGAATGTGATCTAGAACGCAGCCTAGAAGGGAAAAGACAAGGAATCAAATGAAGAGGACGTGGAAAAAACCCAGATAAAATAGAAACATAGAATATAGTCCCAGACATCATGAGCCTGCACACACTGTCCACTGCTCACCCAGTGCCTGGTCCCACTGCCCCTGCCCCCCTCTACACCCCCTCCCTTCTCATACACGCACGCACGTGCACACGCACAGGCACACACAAACACATGTGTGTATCCATGTAGAAGAGATTCCAATGGGTCAAATATCCCATGATCTCCCTGACTGGACTGGACTGCTCTGGACTCCTCTCCACTCTCTTCTTTCTTCAACTCCAGAGCAGCAACACAGAAAACACAAGTAACAAACTAAACAAACACACAACCCCCCCACGCCCCTTGTGTCTCTGTGCAAGCTGGAGGAATGACATGGGGGCGAAGTTATCATTGTGCTTGTGATTGTGAGTGTGGTTGTCATTGTGACTGTGGTTGTGATTGTCATTGTCATGGCTGTGCTGCTGTTATTGTCCCTGAGGAAGAGGAGGAGGAAGATTAAACGGTTGAAGCAGAAGGTACCGATGGACTGAATGAGGATTACAAAGAGAGACAGAGAGAGGGAAAGGGAGAGAACGAGAGAGAGAGGCGTCGATTTTCTCCCATGTTGTGTGACTCTTCCTCTCGCCCAGACACCCCGCCCTCTCCTCTACCAGAAGCCTACAGCTGGAGCCAGCCTCCCCATTTTCCTGAACTCAGAACACCAGTCTAACAGGCCCCTGTGTGGGCTACAGGTGTCAGCAGGGGTGGCAGTAATGGAAGAAGCCCACTTCTCAACACTTAACTCAATTGCACAACTGGGAAACTCTGTACTCTCCACACACACACTCACTCACACACATACAGAGCAAGCGATTCCCTCACAGTGTCAGTAAGTATGCATGGAGCAGCCCCCCCTCCCACACACACACACTGACATTCTCTCTCACACACACTCCCTGACAGACTCACGCTAACACACTCACTGACACACTCACACTTACTGACACACTCATGCTCACTGACATGCTTTCTCACACACACTCCCTGACACACTCGCACTAACACACTCACTGACACACTCACACTTACTGACACACTCATGCTCACTGACATTCTCTCTCTCTCACACACACACACTGACATCACACCCCTGCATGACAACACTGTTCTCCAGCTGAGGGGTCAGAACAGTGCGCACTAGATAACAATTTGACATTAAATTATATATATATAGAGAGAGCAAGAATAAGAGCTAGAATGATTATTTAAGGAATAGGAAACAAATCTAAAAAAAAGAACTACAATCAATTAAGGAATGAAGATGACACTAGGTACATTTTTGCATATGAGAAGACATATCCATATATCTGCACAACTGTATTATTACTGTCTGAACTGTGCTCTTGGCTGAGTGGAGTGGAGTTCAGTGGGGCTCTTGTTCTCTTAATTACTCTATTACCTAATTAAGCTGTCTTATCAGGCGTGTACAGGACAGTTCGGAAGCTCATTTGCAGCTGCTGTATTCATGCAGCATTTTCCCTGCCTCTTTAAAGGGTACCTGTGGCGCTCTGCCATCACTATGTGTGTATATATATATTATACTATAAGATACACACATTGTGATCTGTTCAACACAGTTTGGAACAAATTTCACTCATTCCAAGAAACGACTAAGAGAGACGTGGCATCATGTCACTGAATACCTGGACTAGCGCTGGCGTGACCACTGTGTGAACAACAGCCCAGTGACCGGAAGAAGGGACTTCAGTGGGCAAATCTGTTTCACATTTCAGCACAAACTGCACATTCGACGGGAAGTGACTATGGGGCTGTGGAGGGGGGTGTTTGTTTGTGTGGACCCTCCCGGGCGGATTACTCACATGTCTGCGTGTCCCAGAGCACGAGGGAGGACGAGGGGACAGGGTTCTTCTTCTCCAAGACCGACTCCACACCTGTGGGCACCGAGAATTCAGCCAGTGCGCTGCCAGGGGAGGCGAGCAGAGAGCGGACATGAGAGTCTTTAATCACCATGATTTGTGTTTGTATTTGTCACGTTTCTGCCCCTTTAAGACATTTTACTGCAGGTACCCTTTAAACTCAGGACACACCTGCCCACCCCCACCCCATCTCAGAAAACACACCCATTAATCCATTACATTTCTTTGTTTGATTTCTGTAAAATGCTGGAACAATACTCGTAGATAGGAGATGTTACTGAATTATCATTACTGATTGGCGGGCTTCTCTTACTTCTAATTCTAATAATAATAATAATAATAATAATAATAATAATAATAATAATGCTTTGTGCACAATACCAGCTGACTGATTTTATGTTTGTTTTTGTTTTTTTTATTAATGAGAATTAGTTATTTGGAGTATTAGTACGAACTCAGTGAACTGTAGTGACTGTGAGCAGGGAGTCAGTGTTTCTGAGAGACTGCATTGTCTGCAGAAATGTCAGTGAAAGAGAGGATGATGGAGAGGGAAGGAAGGAGAGAGATGGGAAGAGGGGTGAGGGATAGAGAGAGAGAGAGAAAGGGATGCGTAGGGAGAGCAGGGAAGGGGTGAGATAGAGAGAGAGGGGAAGAGGGGTGAGGTATAGAGAGAGGGGGGGAAGTGAGAAAGAGAAGAGTAATAATACATGGGTTTATAAGAAGACATTGAAGAAAAGTGTCTCTACTCCTCGATTTCAAAATGTATTTCTGTTCCGTTTGTGCCGTGATATGAACTGAGCTCCTAACCCACCTACTACAGCCTCTGTCAGCTCTAATGTTCTCTAGTTTCTCTCCTGCTGTATATGGTACTGGCTTGAAATAAACTAATTTACTTCTGTGTGTGTGTGTGTGTGTGTGTGTGTGTATGAGTGTGTGTGTCTGTGTGTATGTGTGTGACTAATCTTATCAACATTTGCAACATGTATTGTGCTGGTAACAATACAATGCAACAGTGCCATACAACACAGCAATGCACAACACAAAATAACACAACAGTGCCATAGAGCACAGCACATTATGAAACACACGCATGTAGGCTGTAACCCACAGTGAAACATCTGTTTTTGTGGGTGTGGAGAGGCACTGCACCTGCAACACAAGTTATTAATTGAAGTGCACGTCACTGTGCGGGTGACTGGTTTTGCCCGAAGTCTGGAAATAGCGGCGCCATGGCAACAGAGGGACGTCAGTGGGGTTTCAGATGGTTTTGTAATGTTGTCTTGTGTTGTTATGTCTGTTATTATTATTATAATTATTATTATCCTACAAATGTATATAGTACACAGTCTTTATTTTGTAAATATCACAATGCATGTTATTATAAGATATAAAACAGGTACCAGTTTATATAACTGATCTGCAGTTCCCCACAAACGCCACTACGTGCCGCTAAAGGGTTGGGGTTATTGTTGTCTAATCGATTGCAGTCCTCTGATTTTATCTGATGTTTGCTATTCCAGTTTAATAAAGTCTATTAAAGTCACATTGCGCTCCCTCTGTCTCTCTATCGTGGGTACACACACAAACAGGGCAATCCAGCACCGACTGGGTGGACATGAAGACAGAGAGACAGTTGTGTGGTCTGTATAGATATAAATATGTATGCATACATGAAGACAGACAGAGAGATAGTTATGAGGTCTGTATATGTGTATGTGTGTGTGTGTGTGTGTGTGTGTGTGTATACAAGACATTATCAGGCATGTGAGGTCTGGGTGATTTGACAATTCCGTCATGCCACATACAAATGTAAGGTATACAGAAGTCATGTAAACGAATTTGAATGGGGTTACATTGGAGGAGGAGGTGGTGGTTACAGGCAGGTGAACAGATCAAGAAAGAGCGAGATACTCTACAGTTTATTTATAACTATGTATGTACAGCTTATTAGTATGACAAGTGTTTTTTCTGTTCAAAAGAAGAAGGTAGTGTGCGAAGGGTTGTTATTAACACACGCATAATAATTGTTGATTGTGGCCACGGATTCCTGTAAATGCTGTGTCATAGTGACGACAGCTCTGCAGAAACATCGAATGCCAGAATTTGAATCCTTTGAGAGAGAGAGAGAGAGAGAGAGAGAGAGAGAGAGAGAGAGAGAGCAGAGGATGTGTGCGCAAATGTGGGTCAGTTAAGTAACGTTGCAGTTCCCACTATGAACACCGGGGTCCAGGGGGCGCTGTGGAGCGACGACCACCGATAGACAGAGAGAGGCGGGGAAGAGGAGGGAAGGAGAGATCGAGACAGTCGAATAAGGACGCCATTTTTCGCATAAAAGAGAGGGAGAGGGAGAGGGAGAGGAGGTGCAGACGCAGCGTGTTCAACCCGGAGAAGACGAAGCCCACGATGACGACAGCGACGGAGAGGCCGGTGATTGGCCGAGGGCACTGTGAAGCCGGCCTGTGCCCCCAGTTAGCGTCGTCTTCCGCTCTGACATGCGCAGTGGCCAGCTCGCAAAATGTGGGTTCCGAGTCTTATGATTTAGCGCACAACAGAGAGAGAGAGGGAGAGAGGGAGAGAGAGAGAGAGAGAGAGGGGGGGAGTGAAGTCATTCCCGCACACAGACGCACATCCACACTGACTGACTCCTTCCCACTGCGATCCCGGCGCCTCGTCTGGAGCTGAAGAGCGCCCGGGGCTGCGGGGTACTTCACACGGCGGCAGTGTAGCGACATAACGGAGCCTTCCATCCCATCCGGGGCAGACGGAGTCCACAGCGCCAGCCCGGGGACAGACGGGGACACCGGGAGACGAGGACAGGTACAGCGAATGATGTGCACTGCGCCCCTGCGTTAGCTAGAGTGCGCTGTATGAATGTGTTGCACCGTGCATACCGCAGATGGGGGGACACTTCGCTTTAAACGTCAACACTGCCTTTCGCCTGAGACAGAGATGCTGTGTCGTGTCGTGGGGTTTGTACCGCAGCGGTGCGGAGGATGGCGCATCCGTGCGGGTTCACACTGTACACACACGCACTGGCACATGCGAGACAGACTCGGCGTGCGATCTGCATCCGTGCGTATGTGCAGGCATGTAGACGGACATGTGTGTCGATCGGGCGCTCTGTGTGTGTGTGTGTGTTTTGTGTTACCTTATTCACACAATCACCGTTTTAAGTCTCTGAAGCGGAGCTGTACAGTGAAGCTGAGGCGCAGATGGTCCCCCCCCGCCCCGTTAAAATGAAGCTTCTGGGAGATCAATCAGTTAAAATGAGGTGGGGTGCTGTAGGGGACGGGAGGATGGGGGGTTGTGTGTGGGAGCGGGAGCGGGGTCCGTGTGGCGCCTCCAGCCGGGTGTCGTGGCATGTGACTGCGATTACCGGCGACAGCGACACGGAGGATATAAGCAGGAGTGGACCATAATGACACGACCCCCGCCTGTCTCCCTCCCTGCCTCCCTGTTCGGGTAACATCGCGTCCACGTAGAGGTTCACTCGGGAATTTCCGTCCGCTCGCCACGGTCACATGCTAGACCTGTAAGCGCGGCTGTGCAGGTGCTCTGTGCGCCGCGCATCGGTCTGTGTCTGACCCGTGTTTGGAAACCTATCATTATTAATATTAATATCATGATTATTATTATTTAATATATATATATATATATGTTGATGGCAGTACAGAGCGAGTCGATTGTGTAATTTCCAATTTCCTCATACTGGAATGGAATGCACTTTTTCTTTTTTCCAACGTCATGATTCATGTTCCAATGCTGTCAATCCAGTAGGTCTACCCCCTCCCCCCCCCCCAGGCTCCATTTAAAAATCTCTTTCTCTTTAATAATAATAATAAATGACAAGATGAGCCTTGAAGCATAGATAAAATAATAGACAGACTGTCTGCCTGCCTGTTTTGTCTGAGCTGGGGTCGGGCTGTGTTGTGTTGTCATGGAGTTGTCTTTGCTGTGGCTGTAGTTGAGTGTGGTGTTACGCACAGCCCACCTGCCCTCCCCACAACACACAGCACGTTACTGCACAGTCACTACAGTGTAGAGCGGGGGACTCTGGCTGCAGGCAGGGTTTTGTGTGCTTGTGTCTTCTGGCAGCGTCCTGCTTTGACTCTTATTTGCCTGTGCCAGCCACCTGTGTCCTTCACAAAACCAGCAGAACCAAGATCCCAGAAAACAAATCCATTTGAGTGTCACGCAATACTCGTTCCTCAATGGACTTCACTTCACTCACACAAACGCACACACCCATGGAGTTAAACTGCATTGCACTGCTCTGCACTGGTTCTGTCCTGCCGGCTCTGAGATTGTTTTTTTTTTTTTTTTTAATTTGCAGAAAAGTAATTGAAGAAATATTTTGCGGTATTATGGATGCCAATAATAAAGTAGTCCTGAGCCCTGAGGTGATCACAGTGACCCCCTGCAGCCCGTGGGGGGACAGCCTGGATTAGCCAGTCAGACCAGTCCTTAACCGACTTCCCCCTCTCTCCAATTTAGACTCCAATTCAAAGGTTGCTTTATTGGCATGAGCAACAGGAGCAGTGTTGCCAAAGCAACTTTACAGAGAACACAATCAAAATGAATTACAAGAACAGCAGCAAAATACTTTATTAATACATCAAATATATATTGTAGTGATTTTGAAGCCCTGCTATGGCTAAGGGGCCTGGGCCTTTAGTGTTACAGTAAGGTCACTGAACTGTGGCAGGAGAACAGGGTCCGAGTCTCACTGTGGCAGGATCCCCACAGTACAGTAAAAATTAAGAGGCCACTGCAATTTTTTCTTAAATCAGCATCTCTATGTGTATGGCAGCCATTCCATTTCATTCATATTTTTATTTGGAATTAGGGAGAAATGTTGTCAGTAGAATAAAACAAAAATGTTCATTTTACCCAAACACATACCTATAAATAATAAAACCAGAGAAACTGATAATTTTGCAGTTGTCTCTTAATTTTTTCCAAAGCTATATATATATATATATATATATATATATATATATATATATATATATATATATATATATATATATATATATATATATTACACACACACACACAGATGGGTGATGAATTAAAGGAAAAATCGGAATAAATGAGTGGAGGAACATAAGGAATGCAGATGCCTCCAAAGAGGTGTGTTGCATGATACAATTAAGCAATTAACCCCCTATCATGCTCTGTGGCATGTATACAAATGCTGAGCAGGACCAGTAGACCTTGAGGAAAGGATCTGAGTGACTTTGACAGAGGGGTCATTATTGGGACATGAGTGGCAGGAGCTTCAGTCACACAGACGCTCAACTGGCTAGTGCTCTGGACAAGTGGGCCAGTGCATGTGTGGGACACCAAGAGAACGATACAGGCCGGACTGCTGGACCCCTACAGTGAGGGGGTCCAGAGGCTCTGTTATGCTGTGGGGGGCATTTTCCTGGCATGGTTTGGGTCTACTTGTCCCCTTAGAGGGAAGGGACACTGCAAATCATTACACAGTTATTCTGAGTGATCACCTTTATCCTATGGTGACACATTTCTCTCCTGATGGGAGTGGTCTCTTCCAGGATGACAATGCCCCATCCACAGGGCACGAGGGTCACTGAATGGTCTGATGAGTAAGAAAATGATGTGAATCATATGCTATGGCCTTCAGAGTCACCAGATCTCAACCCAATTGACAGCGCTCTCCACCACCATCATCAAAACCCCAAATGAGGGAATATCTTTTGGAAGAATGGTGTTCATCCCTCCAGTAGAGTCCAGAGACTCGTAGAATCTGTGCCAAGAGCATTGAAGCTGTTCTGGCAGCTCATGATGCCCAACACCTTACGGAGACGCATTATGTTGTTTTTTCCTTTAATGTGTCACCTGTCTGTATATACATCTACAGAATCAGTACAGTGAAAATAATTATTAAAACATAGTCACAGATTCAAAGGACAGCGAAAGCAACAGACCCACAGTGATGAGATCACACTTCTGGTGACCCCTATGACCTGCAGAGATCTCTTCTCCCCTGCAGCACTGCCCCTCCCCTTTAACTGCTTCCGTTGGACCATTGTGAAGATGAAAACGATACCGCTGTTCTGTTACTACTATAACCAGTTACACCAGTATTTTTATTACTTCATTTATCGGCAGACGCCCTTATCCAGGACGGCTTACAAGTGTTACAATTTAGTATCTGTAAACTGTGTAGTAGTAACCGCTTTGATGGCAGTAGTAACTGTAGACTCTGTAGTAATAACAGCAGTAATGGCAGTAGTAGTGTTGTTATGACGCAGTTGTTGGTTTATTCCTCTGTAATTCAGTTACTCCGCATCACTGTTGTTATTGGTCGATTTATTATGATGATTATAAGCTGTAGTAATGGGGCAAAGTCTCTCTCTTTCACACTGACTCTCAAATTCAAATTCAAATTCAAATTCAAAGGAGCTTTATTGGCATGACTAACACAGCAGTATTGCCAGCAGGTACAATATAACCAATTACATCAATTTCTTTTTAACCTAGAGTGACAGGAATTAATTGAAAAGAATACATGAGAAACAGTAGGGAAATGGGGAGGTTCAAATTATGGATAAATTGGAGACTCTCTCACACACACACACGCGCAATAAGATGCAGACTCATCGCACACTCGCATGCGCACTGCTAAGACACACACACACACACACGTACTGATAAGCGACACACGCTGATAACACACAGAAACTGCAAATCTGCACTTTCTGATAAGTGAACTTGCTTCTACTGTAATGAATGAGTGTGTGTGCAAGATAGTTTGTTGATGAATATTGCAGTGTACTGTAATTATCTTGTTATATATTTTAATATATAGGCTAATAAATTGCACAATACAAACAATTCTGTCCAGATCCCATAGATACCCCCCCTGCTGTCTCTGTCCCTCTGTTAATAAATACATCTGTTCAAAGATCTGTTTGTCAGATGCCAGAGAATGAGCGTCATTTAGGAGAGCTGGGGAAGACAGACAGAGGGAGAGAGTTAAAGAAAGAGCAGTTAAATTCTGGATTAATATAAAAACAGCGACCCACACCCCTCCCACATCGAGGCCCCCTGTGCTGCCAGGAGCCGAGCCCAGAGAGGAGTTCCCTCAGCCGGCTGGGCCCGAGGCTCACCACACAAACGCACACCACACCCACCAGCCTCAGGACAGCAGCACACAAACACACACAATCAAACCAAGCTGAAAAACTGATATAACTGGCCAATAAAGCTCTCTAGAATCAAATAACACAGACGGAGGGAGGGAGCTGCTGGACTCGTTCGTTAACGGAACAGGAAATGAAAACCCGTGCAGCCTGTCTCTGGATAGATTGACTGATTTCTCTGCTCCCATAGATGCTTGGAGGAAGCGGGTGAGGAAGAGGGGAGAGGGAGATGTGACCGGACCACACAGCCACACCACCATACGCCCACGCGCTGCGCCACGGACGGACGGACGGACAGAGAGAGACGGAGCGTGACGGAGAGACGGAGGTGCTGGGAGAGACGG
The DNA here is from genome assembly GCF_036373705.1 of Amia ocellicauda. Taxonomy (NCBI): domain Eukaryota; kingdom Metazoa; phylum Chordata; class Actinopteri; order Amiiformes; family Amiidae; genus Amia; species Amia ocellicauda. The sequence continues at coordinate 33,160,970 of NC_089858.1, read as the reverse complement.
AGAGAGGGAGCGAGAGAGGCTTCTCGGGAGAGATGGGCGTGGGGAAGAACACCTCCAAGGCCATGGAGTCCAGCGAAGGGAAATACGACGAGGAGACGAAGAACAGCACCGACTTCTACCCCGTTCCTGTGAGCACTGACGCACTGACACACTGATGCACTGGCACACTGACACGCACACAAGTATCTCAACTTATCTGTCTGTCCTGCTTTCCAAATCTCTTTAATCTGTTCTACGTAGCAGATAATACTCTCTCTTCCTCTTTCTCACTTTAATCCTTCCTTTTTGACCCCCCAGGTGTTTGAAAGTATAAATACATGCATAACTGCTATCTCTCAAATTCAATAAAAGCTTTATTTGCATGACTGACACACACATCTACACAGCTTTCTGTCGCCAACGCACTCAGTCACTGTGTGTGTGTGCGTGTGTGATGTCATTCTGTAGTAGGAGAACTGCGGAGTCATGTTTCGGTGTTCTGACATCACATCTGCACACACTAACCAGTGCTGTGCTTTAGTGAATGCTGTCTCTGTCTCTGAGCTTCTCCCTGTGTTGTTGAACCACACACGTGTCATGAATATGTCACTGTGCTATGTGTCCAGGCAGTGGTCAGTGGAGGCGCCCAGTCAGCGGGGGAGCAAGACAATGAGGACACCGAGCTCATGGCCATCTACAGCCGCGAGGGCGGGGGGGCTGAGAAGGTAACATTTACTCTGAGTGTGTGTGTGTGTGTGTGTGTGTGTGTGTGTGTGTGTGTGTGTGTGTGTTTGAGTGAGAGAGAGAGAGAGAGAGAGAGAGAGAGAGAGTCAATGGCTCTCTGTCTGTCTCTCAGTCCTCCCTGTCGGAGACACTGGACAGCCGGGATGGTGTGGACGCTCAGCGCATGGACATGATCTACACCATCGAGGACACGCCCCCCTGGTACCTCTGTCTCTTCCTGGGGCTGCAGGTAAACACACCTCTGACACACCCACTTATCTGCGCTCTGACACACCCACCCTTTGACACACTTATGCTCTGACACACCCACCCTTTGACACACTTATGCTCTTGACACCCACACACTTGTGCTCTGGCACACTTGCCCTTTGACACACTTATGCTCTGACACACCCGCACACCCGTGCTCTGACACACCCTCAAACCCGTGCACTGACACACCCTCCCACGCTTGCTCTGACGCACCTCCCCCCTGTCTGCAGCACTACCTGACGTGCTTCAGCGGGACAATCGCCGTGCCCTTCCTGCTGGCAGAGGCCATGTGCGTCGGGTTCGACCAGTGGGCCACCAGCCAGCTGATCGGCACCATCTTCTTCTGCGTGGGCATCACCACCCTGCTGCAGACCACCCTGGGGTGCCGGTGAGAGAGGGGGAGGGGTGATAGTTGGAGGGATGAGAGTGGGAAGGGGGCATGAAAGAGGGAGGTGGGTGGCAAGGATACAAAAGGGTAGGGGGAGAGGGGGGGAGGAGTTTGCTGCTTCCACCCACCCAGTTCTACTCCTCTCTCGCAGACATGAGCTTTAATCTGGATTCGCCCCGTCAGCACAGCGCTGTGACTCACTGCGGCACCCTGCAGTCCGCCCCCCCGCCCCTTTCTGTGCTGTGCGAGTGCAGGGTCACTGGTCAGGTTAAAACCTAATCACACTCCCCTCACAGACAGACGGACTGCGTTACGCACTCTGTGTGTCATGTCACTTGGTTTCAGTCCAAGTGTGCCAGTCAGTTAGTCGGTGTATCGGAGTGGGACTCGTGTGATCTGACTAAGCAAATCACTGTAACCTCTGTCATGCGCTCTCTCTCTTCTGCTGATCGATATTTTCAAAGTTTCTTTTCTGCTTTTCTATTCTTCTTTTAATTTTCTGTTCCTGTTTTGTGTGCAGTGCTGTCATACCCTCTCTCTCTGTGGGGTGGCTGTATGCACGTGTCTGTCTCAGTATGTGTGTGTGTGTGTGTGACTAGATGTTCCCCAGAGAGTGCAGGAAAGCTAGAGGCTGAGAGGGAACGAGGGATGAGCTGTAGGAGACCTTGACTTAGTCACGGTCGTGCTGATAAAGGGATGGGGGGAACGGGGGGGTTGCAGTCAGGGCTGTACAACCCCCACTTCTGGCAGAAAGTCACCTGATACAGAGAACCCACTCTGTGGAGTCTGCAGCTGTACAGACTGCTCCCTCTCTCTCTCACTCTTTTTCAGGGCAATGGGAAATGATAAATACACAAATTACACATTTTAGACCTTGTCTTTCTCCCCCCCTTCCTCTCTCTCTCCCCACCTCTCTCACTCTGACTGCAGTTCCTCTGCTGTTACAGGGTGGCTGTTGGTGCCCCCTGGTGGACAGTCTATGCTGTCGGCTGTCTGCAAGGTCCTTTTGTTGATATACGGATTGTCCACTACCATAGTTCCTAAAAGTAACATTTTCTCTCCCTTCCTCCCTCTCTCCAGACTCCCTCTGTTCCAGGCCAGTGCCTTTGCGTTCCTGGCTCCAGCTCGTGCCATCCTGTCACTGGATAAGTGGAAGTGCAATGCCACAGGTGCACATGCAATTATTCAATTACCTGTCAATTAAACTATTTAGTTGTCCATTCATCTTTGAAGTCCAGCTGGCAGGCAAACAGGTGGCAGGAAATGTGTAACGGCAGTCAGAAGCACTGACCCATTCATCAGTCAGTGATGGAAAGTATAGGATAACATGAGATACTAATATTAATGCTATCACGGCTCAATGGTGATGGGAATTTGTATCTAGGGAGTGTTTTGAGTCTAAACTCTTTCTTAATCCTTCCTTTCTCCCCCTCCCTGTCTCTTTCTCTCTCTCTCTCTCAGAGGTCCCAGTCCTGAACAGCACTGAGCTGCTCAACACTGAACACATCTGGCACCCCAGGATACGAGAGGTGAGAGAGTGGCGTGGTTGTCCTGTACTGTAGCGTGTCAGTCAGTCGGCGTGTCGGTATAAACCCCCCTCTCTGTGTGTCAGATCCAGGGTGCGATCATCGTATCCTCGCTGGTGGAGGTGTGCATCGGGCTGCTGGGCCTGCCGGGCGTTCTGCTGCAGTTCATTGGCCCGCTAACCATCACCCCCACCGTGGCCCTCATCGGACTGTCCGGCTTCCAGGCGGCCGGAGAGCGGGCAGGCAAGCACTGGGGCATCGCCATGCTGTGAGTAGGGAATCCGATCCCAGACGCTTTTTTTCAATCCTGGGATTTTGGGGTTGTTTTTTTTTTTTTTTTTTTATCCTGGGATCCCCAGCTAACACACTCTTTATGATGTTGCTACAACATTAAGAACATAAGAAAGTTTACAATCGAGAGGAGGCCATTGGACCCATCATGCTCGTTTGATTTCCATTAATAACTAAGTGATCCAAGGATCCTATCCAGTCTATTTTTAAATGTTCTTCTCATCGCTGGGGAGTTTGTTCAGATTGTGACGACTCTGTAAAGAACTGTCTCCTGTTTTCTGTCTTGAATGCCTTCTGACAATATTGTGTTAGATGAGCCAATTTCAAATGTAGTAACATTTTAATACAACCGATGGCAACAGTGAAACATACAAAAGTAATAGCCTTCTTAAATAGTTTTCTTAAACACGTTAACGTTTTTATTGAAGCATCACGTCAGGGATCGTATTGAATGTTGAACAGATTTAACTACTAAGTACTTCAGAACACTGAACATTTACACGTGGAGATGAGAGAAATATGTTATTCAACTATAATGCAGGCTATATACTACACTAAAATATATATAATAAGCCATTAAACATATGTACTAGAATAAGTCATGCTTTTATATGTAACTTATGTAATTTAAGGCATCAATTTAGACATGCATATTTGTGCACTAAACAGCCACAAGCACTAGACTAATATAGCAATTAAGAAAAAAAAAAATCTGGAAGAAAGCTCCAGGCGTCAATTATCTCGTCTTTTCGACCTGTGCGTAGCTTTGTGCACAGAACACTTGCAGCTTAAATGCGCATTCGGATGCCACACTGGTTTGGTGGAGTGGACATCATATGTTAGTTGCAGGTACAGCCCCCGTCATTTCCGTGTTCAAAGAGGAACAGCTTACAGCACGGAGTCCAAGCATTACTGCGCCGTCACGTTTTTCTTTAACCACAGTCCCGTGATCCTGGGTATTTCACGATTTTAATCCCGGTATTTCGGGACTTGAAAATTGAGACTGAGAGACTGGGATCGAATTCCCTAGCTGTGAGTGTGTCTCTCTCTGTGTGTGACTGACTGTCTCGCTGTCTGACATGGTTTTTAAATCCCTCTCCCTCCCTCCTCTCTCAGTTCAATATAGCTTTATTGGCATGACTAATTGACATCAGTGTTGCCAGAGCAGTGACAGACACATCCAGGGCTCAGGAACAGGGTGATGGGAACAATAGATGCGATAAAGACAAAACCTACACAAAAAAAACCCCCAATGAAGTCTGTTGTTGAGCTGAGGTCAGAGGTCAGGCCTGCGAGGCGGTGGCAGTGGGCGTCCCTGATGGCAGTATCTCTCTCTCTGTGCAGGACGATCTTCCTGGTGCTGCTGTTCTCTCAGTACGCCCGCAACGTCCAGCTGCCGTTTCCCGTCTACAAACACAAGAAGGGCTGGACTGCCTACCGGCTGCAGCTCTTCAAGATGTTCCCTGTGAGTCTGACCGACCGGCCGCCCGACCGCCCGACCAACTGACAAGCTTACCAACCTTCTCAGGTTGTACTTACTGTCTACCTCCCCTCTGTCAGATCATCATGGCCATCCTGGTGTCCTGGCTGCTGTGCTTCATCTTCACGGTGACGGACGTGTTCCCGCCGCAGAAGGACAAGTACGGGTACTACGCGCGGACGGACGCTCGGCAGGGGGTGCTGGCCGCCGCTCCCTGGTTCAAGATCCCCTACCCCTGTGAGTCTGAGACGGCCCCGCTGCCCCCTGGCCCTCAGACCGGCTACGCGCCAGGCCAGAGACTGACTAACCTGCCTCTCTCTCTCTCTCTCTCTCTCTCTCTCCCTCCCTCAGTCCAGTGGGGGTACCCCTCAGTGTCCGCTGCAGGGGTGATCGGGATGTTCAGTGCCGTGGTCGCCAGCATAATCGAGTCCATTGGCGATTATTACGCCTGCGCCCGTCTGTCCTGCGCCCCCCCGCCCCCCATCCACGCCATCAACAGGTGACGCACTAACTGACTGACTGACGCACTTTCTGACCGACACACTGACTGACTGTAGTAACTCCCTCTCTCCTTCTCTCTCAGGGGGATCTTTGTGGAGGGGCTGTCCTGTGTGTTGGACGGGATGTTTGGGACAGGCAATGGCTCCACATCCTCCAGCCCCAACATCGGGGTGCTGGGCATCACCAAGGTCTGTCCGTCTTTCCATCCCTCTCTGACTCTGTCTGTCCATCTCTGTGTATCTCACCCCCTCATGTGCTCTATTAACCCTCCCCCCTCTCTCTCTCTATCTCTCTCTCTCTCTCAGGTGGCCAGCAGGCGAGTGATCCAGTACGGTGCAGCTCTGATGCTGTTGCTGGGACTGGTGGGGAAGTTCAGTGCACTGTTTGCCTCCCTGCCCGACCCTGTGCTGGGGGCGCTGTTCTGCACTCTGTTTGGTAAGGGTTCAACTGCCCCCGCCAATGTATTGCCCCCTGGCCCCCACTGCACACCTCCAGTGGTATCATTGCCAACACCCCCTTTCACATGAGAATGATTACTATTATCATTATGTTTTGTACTTATTTAAAATACCCCAGTGGGGATTTGTGTTTTTTTTTTTAATCGCTGTTCCCTGTCCCTGTGTGTCTCAGGTATGATCACGGCGGTGGGCCTGTCCAACCTGCAGTTCATTGACCTGAACTCCTCCAGGAACCTGTTTGTCCTGGGCTTCTCCATCTTCTTCGGCCTGGTGCTGCCCAGCTACCTGAAACAGAACCCTCTGGTCACAGGTCAGCACCGCCCCTGGCAGCGCACATTTCCCAACTCACGCACCCTCTGGAACCAGACACACCCACTGCCACACCCACACTGACACCCCTCTCGCTCTGCCTCTCGCAGGGATAGTGGAGATAGACCAGGTGCTCAACGTGTTGCTGACGACGGCCATGTTTGTAGGGGGCTCTGTGGCATTCATCCTGGACAACACCATCCCAGGTCTGTGTCTCTCTAGCAAATTCAAATTCAGAATGCTTTATTGCTATGACCAGTAATAAGTAAATAAGAATGTCCCTGTATGTGCTCTTGATGATACTCTCTCTCTCTGCCCCCCTCCAGGCACTCTGGAGGAGCGCGGGATCCGGCGGCTGAAGCGTGGCGTGGGGCCGAGCGGGGCTGAGCTGGAGGGGCTGCGCTCGTACGACCTGCCTTTCGGGATGGACTTCCTGCGCCGACACACCGCCTTCCAGCACCTGCCCATCAGCCCCACCTTCACCGGCTACCACTGGCGGCCCTGTGCCTCGCGGGGAGGGGGGCGCTGCCGGGGCCGGGGGGGCGAGGGGGCGACTGCGGGGGAGAGTGGGGTATAGCACCCGCGGAAGGGAGGGGTGGGTGGCGGGGGGGAATTGGGGTGGCACAGCAACTGACTGACTGAACGACAGACCGAGAGAGAGACTCGCACACACTCACGCAAAGAGAGAGAGACACAGAGAGGAGACAGACACACACACACACGCTCTGCCTGAGTTGAAGGTGTAGTTATTAAAAGCATAACTCTCTCTCCAGTAAATGTTGATCAATCTCTCCCCGTCTCTCTCTCTCTCCCTCTCCATCCCTCCCTCTCTCTGTCTCTGTAATTCCTCTGTCTCGGACTGTGTGGCTCTGAGGAACGGGGTGTGGGGGAGTGCAAGTTCATGCTGTGCTATATATATCTATATGTACTGGATGAATGGAGCCAGTGCTGTGTGGACTGCAGCATACGTACCATTTTACAGAATGAGAAAATAATCGAATCAACACTGAGACAGAGAGACAGAGCGACCGACAGACAGAGACGGAGAGGAATACCTGTCCAATATTATCCACCAACCTTAATCTTAATCTCTGGGCTGTTGTAGTTAGTTGACAGTGCTGTCCGTCTGTAGATATTGTTCAGTTTAAGTGGACACATGGTTTATTACAGTGAGATCCTGCACCTTATTACAGGGGAGGTGAAGGGTTTGGGGAGGGGGTGGTTGTGTTTGTTTGTGTGGGGGGAACAAGGGGCAGCAGGGGGGGGCTCTGTTTCCTTTTTTTCTTGCTCTGTACAGTACACCATCTCCTCATTATTATTATTATTATTGTAATTGTTATTATTGTTATTATTATTAATAATAATAATGTATTGCTGGCTGTCCCTTGGTAGCATTCCAGAACCTTTGCCTAAGGGTTCCAAGCCACTCTGGATGTGAGGCAGAGAGAGGCACAGTTTACACTCTTTCCAGCTGTAGATATACATGTGTGTATTGGGCTGTATGTATACATGTGTGTATCGGGTCTGTGAGTAGTTCTCAATTATGTTCCTGAGACTTTAACTGAAACCTGTTTGTCCCTCACGGACCCCCCAGCTCTGCGTTGTGTGTGCCTGTCTCTGTCCGCCTGCCTGTCTTTCTGTCCACCTGCCTGTCTTCCTTTTGCGTTGTCTGTCTCAGTTTACTGACCCACAGGTCGGTGTTCAACACTGTGTCTGTGTGTTGATTGCTTTAGGTTTCATTTTTATATCCATATTTATATATATATATATATTGGTTTGTTTTGTAGTGCTCAGTTTGTTTATAGAGAATCCAGTTATTGCAGCGAGCTGGTTCTAGGGTGGGGGTGGGGGTGGGGGTGGGCAGGGTGTAGGCAGCATTATGTTATGTTGATTTATATTTTTGTTGTCCTGGTTAAATTAATTTAAATATCCTGCTACAGTACAGGGCGGTACAGTAGGGGGCTGTGCTGTAGTAACAACGCTCTTAAAATAGGGGGCTGTGCTGAGATAAAACATTAATGCTTGAGAAAGCTGGAAAAACATGAACTGAAAGTAAAACAACAGGCACTAATTCTATGATGTATGGGCTCATTGAGTGCAGGTGCCAGTTATGCCCACTTGGTGGCGGTAGGGAGAGATGTTTACAGTCCTTGGTGTTGGGAGACAATTTATTACCTTTACTTGAAGGACATAGGCTGTCTGTTCAGCAGTTCTTTACAGCTGGGAATGAAAGAGGGAGGCAGGAGTGTTTTTGCCAGTAAAGTGAATTGTTTTCCCTGGTCAGTACAGTATTCTTTCCAAGGCGACCCTTTATTCCTACCAAGGCATTAAACAACACTGAATAGGAAATGATAATAATAACGCTACACTGAGCCCTAACTGACCTGGGACCCTGAAAATACTGAAAATGTTGAATTCAAATTTGTCTTGTTATATAATTTGTTTGTTTGTGTGTGTATTTATATTTCTCTAAATATATTGCAACAGTTGTGAAACACAACAGAACCAATGCAACACTGCTGAAATGCACACAAACACTTTGCAAATACCACCCCTTCACACACACGCACGCACACACTGGGTGACAATAGAACATCCCCTGCCTTTTCCTTTTATTGGTCTTCGTGGTAGATGTTGTGCCGTTATGCAAACAGACTAAATCGATATTTTACCAGTATATGGAAAATGGTCATAGCTGTATAAAACTAGGACCCCTCTTCTGTTCTTTCGAAGGGGCGGCCCCGCACTCCTGCGCCGCGGCTCTCCTCTCTCACCAGGCCGCCGACTCCCCTGTCCCAGCTGCGCTTTGTGTCATTTTTAAAAATAGAATTTAATTCGTTTTTATTTCTGTTTGTTTGTTTTTGTGTGCGTGATGTTTTTTTAAAATCCTGAAAAGTTACCTTTGTACAAAAAAGTAACTTGACAAAAGAGAAATGAACGCGCAACCAAATCTCAAACCCCGCGCTGCCACGTGCACTTATTGTTTGTTATTGATTTTTAAATTATTTTTTTAACGTTATAAATCAGCACATTTATTTCGTTTAGGTTTTTTTTTTTGTACCTTGTCATTGCTGTTTTTCTGTTGACTAGAACTTTTCATAATGTATTTTTCTAACATTGCTTACTGTTTCATGTTAATAATAGTAAAAATGGAAGAAAAAAAAATGAAACTATATAAATATATATTAAATGATGCAAAAGTGTGCTATAATGACCTGGACCAGATTGTGTATAATTATAGTACCCTTGTATATGTTTTATTCCTTATTCCTAAAGCTATTTAATAAAACATGATGTTACACAATGGAACGGGACTTTCTCTCTTTGCTGTTAACCAGGGTCTGCAGAGACGCAGTCCAGTCCAGTGGTGTGTAAATGTCAGTGCCCCAGTCTCTGCTCACTGGTCTGGTCCAGGATGCAGACCCCCCTCCAGGCAGACTACAGGGCATGCAGGAGAGACAGCTGTTACTGGAGGGGTAAGGGGTAATTGTATTAGAGTTCATGGTGGAAATATACACACTCACTGATGCACACTAACACACGCAGACACACTCATTCATGCACTCACAAACACTAAAACTCACATGTACACTAACACACACACTGCTTTTAATTACATTTGAGTTGGAGAACAATGACAGACTAATTGGCCCATCTGCGAGGGAGAGACAGGCGGACAGGCCGCCCACCTGAGCCACTGTCTCCCGCGAGTTGGGGTGGGGGGGTTCCACGGACTGTTACATTGTCTGACGTAGGCCCCGCCTCCCTCGCCGCGCTGAGCCGCGATTGGACAGCGACGGGAACAATGGGTGCGTCAGGCGGGCGCTGATTGGCTGCCGTCAAAGGATCCGTTACAAAGCAGATGGGGAACCCCTCGCCCCGGGGACACGCCCCCACCCCCCCTGGGCCGATTGTGTCCGGAAAACGACGAGCGAACAAAACCGAACCGGATCGGACACGGAGGACACCGACCAGCCGTCTGGACCCTCGTCGCGGGTTGTAGCCCGGCATACAGAGAGAGAAACGGGGAGCTGCCGGCAGAGAGACACACATCACAACAGAGTAAGTCTCGTCTTCCCATTGATATTCATTTAATTCTGTTTGCATGCAAGAATCTGACGTGTAAAAGAAAAAGATGGACATCAAAGCAGTTCTCTACCACCACCCTCCCTCTCCCTCTCTTTCTTTCCCTCCACTCCCCTCTCTCTCTCCGTGGCACTGCATGCTTACAGTTGTTTCCTCTTCACAACAATAAAACCAACAGCAACAACAAACACACAATCGCAAAACTACATGACAGCAGCAGAGACGGGGGCCTGAGAGGGACAGACTGGCTGCGTTGCATTCATTCGTCATTTGCGCAGCCCGGCGCTGACAGCTGCGGGTCAGGCAGCGACCGTCCCACGTCCGTGACCACGTCTCGTCTAGAAACTGTGTTTAAGCGCCAGTAAATTGCTACTCTCGGCCCCCCGGTCTCTCCTGTCTCTCTCTCTGTCTGTTTTTCTATGCAGTTGTCTGGTTCTCGGAGCATCTTAAATAACGTGTCCCGCAGACGGGAGGAATAAGGTCGGGGAACCGGGTAGTCACAGATTGCAGACAGACACACATGCATGCTATGACGTCTCTGAAGTGGGTGCTATATTATTTTCATAGCTATAGACTCTGCCGAGCATGTCAACTTTGTTACACAGTCCGAAGATGTCCAGACAGAGACGCACACAGATGGACAGACAGACAGATACAACCAGACAAATAGACGGAGTGAGATACACACACGCACACATTCTCGGTATAACTGACACTGTGTATAGATGCAGATTATTAGTACAGTACTTGTGTAGACAGATCCGGCATAACAATCACAGTAGACAATGTGGAATATACTATAAAACTTTATACTGTTGTAAAGTGAAGGATTATATATATACATGCACCCAGCGACATGGTAAAATGTAGTTTACCAGGACAACTTGAGTGTCTTGCACGCAGTACAGCACACATTCGCAACGCATCGACCCTGTGCTCTTGCTGAGCCGTAGCTGACTTAACACTGGATGGGACATATATGTATAGTACAGTATCACAGACACCAGGCCTGTGCCCTCCTGCGGTGCTGCAGTGCCCCCATGCTGGGCAAATCGTCAGCACCCCCACCCCCCGCTGACAAATGGACAAAAGGCAGTGCCCCTGTTATGACCTGTGCCCTGCCCCCCCGCAGCTCTGGGCCTGACAGACACTCGCCTGCATACTGCAGTGTCACTGCTTCCGCCATGCATCCACTCATACTGAGCTACACAGTACTGCAGAAACAACATACCTGCTATCATACTACACCGTCACGTGTGCGTATTACTACTCCAAACCCGATGAGAAGACGCACTACTGAACACCCTGGGCTTCTGATCACACTGTTGTAATGAACACGCTGAGCTGCTGAACAACTGAACACACTGAGCTTCTGAACTACTGAACATTTAGCTTCTGATCACACTGTTGTAATGAACTCACTGAGCTACAAAATACTGTTGTAATGAACACACTGAGCTACTGAACACACTGAGCTACAAAACACACTGCAGTGCTGAACATACTGAGCTACAGAACACACTGTTGTAATGAACACACTGAGCTACAGAAGAAACTGTACTGCTGAACACGCTCAACTGCTGAACACACAAAAATTAAACCAGTGTCGTGACGGGCCTGCTGCCACTGCAAGTCCTGTTGCGTTTGCAGTGCTGTGTTGTGAGATGCCTGTGTTCAGACTCGGCTGTGCATCGAACTCTTTCTCCCTCCCCCCCTCTCTTACTGTCGGACACACTATCTCCACCCATCAGTCCTGAAACTTTGTTTGCTTTCATTCAGCCACTGAAGAACAGATCCCCCTCTCTCTCTCTCTCTCTCTCCCCACATCCGTCATGGCTGCCCTGGCTCTCCCCTTTGTTGTTGTTACCGTGGTGACATCGAAAATGCGCTCGGGGGTTCTCCGGGTGCGAGAGAGTGGATAGGGCAGGAGAGGCCGGCGGCTCGGGGCACAGACCCTGGGAATCCGGAAAGAAACGGCACACAACACAGCGACGACAAACAAATCCCAACAGTAAGCTGTAACTCAGAGTACTGTGACCAGCGGCTGTGTGTCCATGGGGAAAACACCAGTACCGCCAGTCATCATAACGAGAATTCGGAAGATGTGAAAATACTTTGTCTGCATGTGACAGTACTCTCTGCACAACATACTATTGATAAGGGATATTTTATAGGAGTGTGCAGATGAGTGTCAAGGACAGTGTGTGGGATAATCTAAGCATTAATAAGGGCACAGTGCGGGGCGGCACGTGTGTGTGTGTGTGTATAGTTGAAGACCAGTCTATCGTTGTATCAGTGTGTGTCAGTAAATCAGCAAATCAGTATGTGTGTCAGTGTGTTAGTAGCTGAAGATCAGTGGATCAGTTTGTGTACCAGTGTGTGTGTTTCCTGTGTGATGTGCAGGGGCAGGGCACTGGCTTTGAGAGGAAGTCTATTTCTGAGATAGAGAGAGAGCGAGAGAGCTGGGGGGGAGAGAAGTGTGATCACTCTGACTTCCTGTTCATCTTTAGAAAGAGGAAGCTGGGTAGCGCAGGGAGCAGAAGGACACGGTGAAACTGTCCCTCTGTCTGTCTGTCACAGCAGCAACGCAGCGCCGAGAGAAAGAGACGCATACAGAGTGATACAGAGACGTACAGAGACACTCATAGACACGCACAGAGGGAGAGAGTGTGTTGTGGCTGACGTGCGCAGTCGTGTGCTGTGACTGTGTGACTGGGTGTCGGGGGTCTCTGAGCGACACACTGTGGCTGAGCCTGTCAGGCGGGGGCCTCCATCTGCGAGAGCCGAGTGCTGAGAGCGGAGTGGGGGTAGGCATGGAGGTTTTACTTCTACCTCTTACATAACTGGAGACAATTTTAGTTTTAGTTCCGCTGCTGCTGTTGATTTCCAAGGCAAGGTTGAATTTTGTCAGATGTTTTGACGTCTTTAAAACTCTGCAAGACTTTATACCTGGCCAGCTTCCCGTTCAGACACCGTGAGTATTCTGGGGTGGGGGGGGTACATACAGTGCATCCTGCCACTCAGCCATCCCGATAAACCCATCTCTCAGGTGCGAGCGTGATTGACAGGAGCCGGGCCCAACCTGCGGTCCGAGAACGTTTCTGATATTGAGAATGTTTGGATGGCCAGCAGGCGGGCTGTAACTGATAGAGAGAGACAGAGAGGGGTCGATGGACACACAGCAGTGTGTCAGTGTGTCCGTGCGCAGTGGGGTCAGGTGGAATGTGGTCCAAGGGCTGGGGGCTGTCGTCTGGAGCAGGAAGGAGAGAGAGGGCCGCTCCAGTGTGTGTTTCTCTGGGCAGCTTGGCAGCAACTCATTCACTCAATGGTTCACTCAATCATTCACTCACTCATTCTCTCATTCACTCACTCACTTTTCTATTCTTTTCATTCCTCTCTCTCTCTCTCTCTCTGCTGTATAGGGCTGTAATCACAGCTGACATCAGGCTGATTCAATCACTTATTTAATCTTTACTACATTCCTACTAAATACTAATCAGCATCATAATAATACTGATAATAACTGACTGTGTCCAGTTGTAACTGGTGGGTTATTCTCTCTCTAGTCATGGGATCAGCATGAGATCAGTGTGTGAAATTAAGAATCTTCTCTCTCTCTCTCTCTCTCTCTCTCTCCCCCCCCCCCCCTCCAGCCCTGCCTTTCTTACTTCCTTCCTCTATCGATCTCCTCCCCCTCTCCTAGCACTCTGTTGCTCTGTGGTCTGTCAGAAGTACAGACTGAGATAGATTGTGTCACCTTGTGTGTGTGTGTGTGTGTGTGTGTGTGTGTGCGCATCACTGCGAGTATCCGTGATAGTGTGAGTCCTGTACAATGTGTGTGTGTTGTGGTGGAGGCTGCACTTTAATCTCAGTGTTGGCTGTTGGCTGTTAAATAATACATAACTGTTTCTCTCTCTATCTCCCTCTCCCTAAAAGGTGCATTATTGGTTTGACTAATGTAAAAATGTCTCTCCTCCTCTCTGTGCAGTGTGGATGCTGTGTGCGTGAGCAGGATGGATGTGGGGCCAAACTGTGTGCAGATCGGAGAGAACAGGTTCATCAGCAAGTAAGATCCCACCACTACTACTCCTACTACTAACTCCACTAACTGCAACTACTAACTCTGCTGCCAATAACATGACTACTACTGCTACCACTACTGTTTCTACTACTACTGCCAATACTGCTGCTACTACTATATGTACAACTACTCTTACTTCTAAAACCATAAGTACAACTACTAATATTACTGCTGCTACTCCTCCTATTAGTACAATGACTGCACTGTAAAATAACTTTCTTTTTGTGAATCCTCTGCAAAGTGTGCCGTTAGTTCCAGTGTGTTTTGCATTTTACAGCATGTTGCTGTGTCGTGTTGTTGTTGCTGACACTGTGCTCTGTGTGTAGGACTGCGCTGCTGTCTAACCTCAAGACCTATAACCTGTACTACGAGGGTCAGACGCTGCAGCTGAGACACAGAGAGGTAAACGCGCTCGTACACACACACACACACTCACACAGACACAGAGGGGGTTGTGTGTGACTGTGTAGCTGTGCTGTGTTGTTGTGCAGGAGGAGGATGAGCTGATAGTGGAGGGCCTGTTGAATATCTCCTGGGGGCTGCGCCGGCCAATCAGGCTTCAGATGCAGGATGACAACGAGCGAATCAAACCCCCTCCCTCCTCCACATCCTGGCACTCGGGCTGCACCCTGGATGCACAGAGGTGAGGCTTTCACCTGCCACCCATCCCCCCCATCCCCCACTCCTACCTGTCTCTCTCCTCTCTCTCCTGTCTTTCTTTGTGAAATTTGTGAACTTTAACTCATTCGTCCCTCTGTTGCTCCCCTCTCTCTTTCTCGCTGCATCTCACTCTCTCCCTCCAGGAAAGAGGGCCCTCAGCTGGCCCCGCCTGCTATCGAGGTCACAGAGGCCGATGCCCAATCAGAGGAGAGCAGCGTGGTGAACGAGGAGGGAGAGACAGGTAGAGAGGGAGAGGGATGGAGAGAGGGAGAGGGACAGTACTGTAACTGTAGCAGTAAGACCTGCAGTAAGAACGGCAGTACCGGTGCTGAGCTCTGCTTTCCACTGTCCACAGAAGAGTGCTCCCCCCAGCTGCTGCGGACCAAGAGTGACGCGGGGGTATGGCGGCGGGGGGGCGCGAGGAGGACCCCCAGCGACCAGCGCAGGATCAGACGCCACCGCTTCTCCATCAACGGACATTACTACAACCACAAGGTACACACTCGCTACTAACACACTCCTTCAACCCTCAAGGTACACATTCACTACTAACACACCCCTACAACCACAAAGTACCCACTTTCTTCTAACACACTACTACAGCCACAATTTACTAGGGCTGTCCCGAAGGGTACATTTTGACCTCAGAAGGTTCAGAACACATTACCGAACAAAGGTTTGAAGCTTTGTTGTTGCTATTTGCATAATTAATCTGATGTCACGGTAGCTACTAGTTTTCTAGTATAAAATAATAAATAAACAGTAATCATGTTTGTTTATTTTTACAAGCACACGGTTTATGTAGCCTATAGGTATTGATTTTACTTTCATGAACATGTTAACCTTCCAGTAAAAGCACCTTGGTCATAATAAACTGTATGCGTGATGACATGTGCATATTAACTTTAATTTGTAGTTTATTCAATACAGAAAGTGTCAGAAGTAGTGAATCAGTGTAAACCCCTTGTTGAATAAACAATATTCAGTAACTATATTGAAAGTAGTAACTTCTAAAGGCACTGGAACACAGTAACCTTGACATTTGGGTTAACTATAATAAAAAGACTCCCTTCTACAGTTCAGGGTTTGTGTCAACATTATATACGGCTCTGGAAAAAATGAAGAGCCCACTTAACATTGGTTTTCTGAACTTGGAGTGGTCGTTTGATTTTTTCCAGAGCTGTATTTTTTGGTATATTACTATTATTAATAATAAAAATAATACTGGGACGATTGCCACAAACTTGCAGAGGGATCATTACATGGGATCATTTTCGTGCGCTGCTTTCAGTTCTATTCAATTGACCCATTTAAGCCTAATAAATAATGCATCATAATTTAAACTTAGCTGGTCAAATGATGCTGGAGATGAATTGTTCTTCTGTTATACCTATTTTCAGTTGCACAGCTTGCATTAAGCAGTTTGTGGGTCTTCTGTGCATTTAGCAAAACATTCCAAACGTAGATGTTTCCCGAAACATTTTTGTTTTACGTTTCCATTATATTACTGTAGTAATGCAGATGTAAATGATGTAGTTTGCAAGCATTTTAGTCTGATCAAATGCCTGCTGACATTTTCGAACTTCGTTACTATACAACAACTTTTATTTAAGTAATGTTAAACTAACAACTAACACACTACTACAGCCATAAGGTGCACACGCACGCACGCGTACTTGCAATGTGAGCATGAAAGCACTGTAACCTCTGCCCCTCTTCTCTCTCCCTCAGACGTCCGTATTCACTCCAGCTTTTGGCTCCGTCACCAACGTCCGCATCAACAGCACCATGACGACGCCGCAAGTCCTCAAACTGCTGCTCAACAAGTTCAAGGTGAGAGAGCAGAGACGGGCCGAGTGCGTCAGTGCAGTATAGTGTGTCAGCTCAGTACAATCGCTCAGTGCGTCAGCACAGTGGGAACCAGGCTGTTATTAAACTGATTGTCCCGTGTTATAGCAGAGCTGCAGCACTGTGGGGTAGAGGTCAGGGCTCTAGACCTGGGAGCACACTGTAACCTTGCGTGTGTGTGTGTGTGTGTGTGTGTGTGTGTGTGTGTGTGTGTGTCTGTCTTGCAGATTGAGAATTCTGCAGACGAGTTTTCTCTCTACCTTGTGCACACCAGTGGTGGTAAGACCCCCTACTTCATTAATCTCTCTCTCTCTCCATCTCTCTTTCTCTCCTCTTTTATTATCAGTGTGTGTCCGTGTATATTGGCCTCAGTGTGTGTGTGCACTGCAGTATCTGAGTACGTGTGTGAGACTGTGACCCTGCGTTTCAGAGCGTCAGAAGCTGAAGCGCTCAGACCGCCCCCTGGTGGTGAGGGTGCTGCAGGGCCCCTGTGAGCAGGTCAGCAAGATCTTCCTGATGGAGCAGGACCTGGGGGAGGAGGTCACCTACGATGTGAGTCACCTGCACTGGGGCTGGGATGACACTGGCATATTGCATTGGCACTGTTAGTAATAACAATGTAATGACAGTGCAATATGAGCGCTGGAATACATACTGGAATAACACGGTGATAACACTGCAATAATGATTTGATAACACTGTTCATATGCTCCTCCTCTCCCAGGTGGCTCAGTATATTAAGTTTGAGATGCCAGTGCTGCAGAGCTTCATCATGAAGTTACAGGAGGAGGAGGATCGAGAAGTGCAGAAACTGAGGACCAAGTGAGTCGCTCTGACACACTGACACTCCCTGACACACTCACTCAAATTCAAATTGCTGGTGGTGAGGAGACATGGCTGTGCTGTTCTTGGCCCTGTGGGGGCTGTGCTGTACTCTGCTGCGATCACAGCGCCGTCTCTGTGCTCCAGCCCCACTCTGAGCCTCTGTGCTGAGCTGGGGGGTCAGGGGCTCTGGTGGGGAATCTGGGGAAGAAGGTGTCAGCTCAGCGCTGACAGTCTAGCCATGTATCTGCAGCACCACAGGCTCCCACTAGGTGCCACTGCAACAACAAAAGCAGCTGCCCGTTACTGACAATACAGCTGACGCCAGGACTGAGACAGGAAAGGGAGAGACAGCTGTTGACCCCCAGACCAGTTCTGTTGCTGGTTGTTCCCATGTCGCTATGCTGTATTGTACTGTGCTGTACTACAGTAAAATGTCGATATTGCAATCGTATTATTACACACAAACTAGGGTGATCATTTCTCAGGGAATGTGTTTGAATTTCACTTATATTATTTGGCATTACTATGGTATTATCTGATGAATACTGTCATCTGATTCAAAATGAGGAGTTAGTGAATGTCAGCCAAGATATGAACAAATGGATTATTATTTTTAACAATAATAATAATTACACTACAGGGGGCTTTAGGAGCGCATTGGGAGATCAGTGTTCAGCACCAGAATGCAGAGAGGATCCACCGGGTTGATAGGGAACAGACATAGTGTGTGTGATGGTTATTTAATTATATTTAAATATAAGAATATATATCTGTGTGAACTGCTGTAAATGCTCCTGATTGGCTATAAAATGTGTGATTCACTGCTGATTGTCTATCAACCAATATGACACAAGGAGAAGTATTCTGGAGATTGATTTCACAATGGCATTTATTTATATTTTTTATTATAAATCAATAATTATTGATCGTATCCAGTAAAAAGTGGAAAGTACTCGATATGAGGCTGAATCTCTGTGCTGTGTATCGTGTTGATCAGAATGAAATAATAATAATACAGAGACTGCATGTTCTAACATGTGGCATAATCATTATTTTCTCTCTGCCTCCATCTTTAATTGAATAACTGTCACGGTTGCCTCGTGGGAGAACTGTAAAGCTGTAGGAGATAGGACCCAAGTGCAGAGCTAGTACAACTAACTGACAGAAACCAAGGAGAATCCAAAGGCGTGGTCAAGGTCACTGGCTAAAGTCGAAATCCAGGTGATCAAGAGAGACAGAGATACAGGACAGAAAGAGAGAGAGATGGAGACAAAGACAGGACTGAGAGCGAAAGAGGGAGGACTGGGAGCGAGAGAGAGAGTTGTTTTTTTTTTCTCCTTTTTCTTACCTTTTATTATTTTTCAATGTATGTATATAATATCAACTGCTTTGGCAACACTACGAAACTGTTTGTCATGCCAATAAAGCACCCTTGAAGAGAGCGAGAGTGCGCACGGAACCAGGAGAACACAGCTTGGTGATGCAGGCAGAGCTGACAACACTTCTCCCAGAGTGAGGGGTTTATAAAGGAGAGCAGAAACTAGGAAGACAAGAGCAGGACCAATGAGAACAGAGGACAGGAACAGAAGTGCACAAGGGTGTGGAGGAATGTTAATTGACAGAGAGAAAAAAGGAAAGCAGTGCAGGGAGCAGGAAAAGGCAAGGGAACATTGGTGGCCTCTAGTGGGGAAAGAGGGTCAGGGCTAGGGAATTGTGACAACACGTCTCATCGCCTCTCTCCCTCTCTCCACAGGTACACAGCTCTGCGCTCAGTGATAGAGAGACAGCTGCAGTGTGTGACGGAGGGGCCGACCTGCATGTGACCTCCCCCCCCCCCGCACCTCTGTTTGACATTTGTCCTGGCATCCCTCTCTCTCTTACCCCTTCCCACCTCCCTTCCTCTCTCTCTTCCCCCTCTACATCTTTCTCCCTCACCCCTGCATTCATCCTTTTCTCATGTGAGTCCGGTCAGTGCCCCGCCTCCTGGCTGTGGGGGAGTTTTGGGCAGCATACTTGGCAGCCCTGGCATCACCATGCTAACCATTAACATCCTCTGTAGCCCAGGGCACGAGCAGCAGAAGCATGTAAAAAACGCAATAATAATAATAATGATTATTATTACATTTTGTAGCACTTTTCCTTTAACTGATATTCTTTTTTTGTTTTTATACAAAATGATATATAACAAAAAAAAAAAAGACGGGCACACAAAGGCTTAAGAGCACACCAGCACTGAGCACAAGCCCTCCTCCCGTCCTGGGGGGCCACAGGGCAGAGACACCCTCTCCTCTCTCTCAATGAACACACATGTTCTGAGCTGACCCCCCTGTATGTGGCTGGATTGTTAGCGGTCCATATTGTCTATCTGTCCAGCCCCTCCTTCAGGACATCAGTCAGTCTGTCTGTGCTGATGTACATCTGTTCTTATGTCTCCATCTCTGTATATCTGTCTCTGTCCGTCCGCCCACACTCTGCCCTGCGCACACACACACACGCACACGCACACACACACATGTGTTGGCATGTTGCTGTTCTGACTGACTCCCTGTGTCCTGGAGTCTGCCTCTGTGGCCCCACTGATTGCTGTGTTTGTATGACTGCTCTGGTTCTGTATTCAGTTGTCAGAACTGTATTTGCTTGGGATGGGAAATGATGTAATGACGATGATGTAATGATGATGATGTTGCTGCAACAGTGAGATGCAGCTCCCCTGTCCATTCTTAATATTTTTAATTTTTAATTTTTTAAGTGAGCACAATAATAACAAGGCTGTTCTAATGGCTATTTAATAAAGATTGTTCCTGCTGAGTTCTGTGACTTATTTATTATTATTTCTTTCTTTCTTGGCAGACGCCCTTATCCAGGGTGACTTACAAAACAAAGTGCAAAAAATACAGTGCAGTTCAAAGCATAGTGTAATTTACAAATTTCAATTTACACACTTGTATAGGAAATATACAGTAATGTAGTAAAAGTTAGTAAGTGCAGGCATAGGCCTACATGGGGGCTCAAGGGCTTTAGCCCCCGTCGAACAGTAAAAAGGGGGGCTCACTCACAAAAAACGCAATTCTTGTCTTTTATACTGCATTAATTGCAATAGTCCCCGTTAGTTGCGTTGAGAAATTATCCCGCATAGAACTATATAGTGTGTTGCACTGTCAGCCCCCCCACTCTTACTGGAGAAATCCCTGTCAGCCCCCCCCCCCATTGTTATCGGAGAAAACACTGTCTGCTAATTATGTTCTGGCCCGTTGACGAACACTGGCCTAGAATGTAGGTATAAAATAAAATCAGCGTTTTTTTATGTAAGTGATTTTAGCTGACAGTGGTCGTGGGCGGTTAAGGTTAGTAACTTTCAAAACTCGGCACCTATGAGTGCAGGTATCATTAAAAGCTAGGGGAAAGGAGGCATAGGGGAAATCCAAATAAACAATACATGTACTGGAAATGCAAGCAAGGGGTATGTCAAAGCCTGATGTTGAATCAGTGCAAATTTAGAGGATAATAAACGACTAGATCACAAGTAGAGTCTGAACAGACGTGTCTTGGGTAATCAACAGAAGGGGGTCAGAGACTGCTGTTTTGATATCAGTGGGAAGGTCGTTCCACCATTTAGGGTCCAGGGATGAGAAGGAGCGGCTCTGGAGGGAGGAGAGTGGAGAGGAGGCAGAGTTAGCCTTCTGGCACTGGAAGAGCGCAGTGGTCTGGAGGGGATGTATGGAGAGATGAGTGACTGAAGGTAGCTTGGTGCAGTGTGGTCGAGACAGCGGTAGGTGAGGGTCAGTGTCTTGAACGGAATGCGTGCCGGTATCGGGAGCCAGTGGAGGGAGCGGAGCAGTGGAGTAGCGTGTGCGAATCGGGGCAGAGAGAATACCAGACGAGTCGCAGAGTTGTGGATGAGCTGGAGGGGGCGGGTGATATTTAGAGGTTGTGACTGTACTGCACTGCACTGCACTATTCTGTTCCACTGAACAGTAAAGAACAGAGTTATACCAGGGGTATACTGGGCTGGGTTTAGTCCACCTCACAGCATCCCACACACGGCTCGGTACATCTTAGTGCTGCGGTTACCATGACAACTGGAGAAGAAGAGCACGATGGAGAGAGGGAGTGATAGTGGGAGAGACACAGCGAGCGCACGAGAGACGGATGGAGAGTAAGGGTATCAGTGATCAGCAGCCCTGCTGATGCATGATGTTTTTCTGCCATTGTTGTGGAAATGGGCCCTGCCCCCTTGTTATTGTTTCTCCCAGCCAATCCTCCGTCACCTAGGGGGAGGTGTGCAGGGGGAGAGTAAAGCATCAATGAAACGAAACAAAGACCGCTGGCTGCTGATTGGCCACGGCGTCTGTGAGTGACAGCCTAGAGGCATGTGGGCGGGAGCGCAGACACGGCTTGGGGAGCAGCTGGGGAGAGCAGGACAGACGGGCGGACAGACAGATTGCTCCCACTGCACTCATTATCATCCGCTGGCCATCACTCGCTCCACAGGTAGGGAACAGTCTTACTCTTTGCTGGGGGAGAGAGAGAGTGAGAGTGAGAGAGAGATATTTGTACTGTGTTGTAATACAATTCTTTAGTTCATTTTTTACCTCCATAATTCATTGCAATATTGTAGTCATTAATAATAATAATAATAATAATAGTAATAATTAAATAATTGGTCTTTAGGTGATAATAATAATAATAATAATAATAATAATAATAATAATTATTATTATTATTATTATTATTATTATTATTATTATTATTATTATCACCTAAAGACCAATTCTCCCCCATGTTAAATGTAATAACTGTGCATTGTATTGTGTTGAGCTGTGCTGTACTATACTGTATTGTGCTATACTCTGCTGTTTTGTGCTGTGCCATACTGTCTCTCTTAAACCACTTTACAAGTTGGGAGCCATAGTGGTGTGAGTTTTTCCTTTTGTTCCTTGCTGAATGGATAGAAATATACAGTGTATTATACTGGAGAGCCTAGGAGACAGATGGGGGGTGGTTAAGAGGTAAGAGAGTGAGGGAGGTATATATATTCATCTCTGCAAATACCTGGAATGATTCCAACAGAGGGAGGGAGAGGAAAGGGAGACAAAGAATGGGTGAAACCGAGGGAGGGATGAATGGGTAGGGTGGGGGGTGGAGAGTGATGGGAGGGAGGGGGAGTGAGAGAGGGAGTGGTAGAAGGCTTGCGAGCATCCATATGGGATCTTTCTGTACACAGTGTAGGTATACAGAATTAGACAGTATTGTGTACCATTGTGTAGCTTTCTGTTGTGCAGTGCAGTGTAGCCTGATTGTATTTAGCTCTTTTGGGGACTGTTTGATTTCAGGCATTTGAAGGCGTACCAAGGATAACACACACAGACACTCACACAAATCAGTGTCTGGGCACATTTCAGCGTCAGTGCTGCCCTGTGTCCAGTCTCGGTCAGATCTGTTGTTTGAAAGCACAGTGACAGCCCCCCACCCTTAATCCCTCAGAGCACTTCTGTCCTCGGGATAAAACTCTCTCTCTCTCTCTTTCTCTCACAGTCATGTACAGACAAAGAGGCCAGTTGCTGCTGATGTGGGCATGCCTGTTGCTCCTGGCAACACTGACCCCACCCACGCAATCTAAGAGGGGCGGCAAGACCAGCGGTGGGTTTAAAGGGGGGTGGCACCACTCTGTGTCCCATCCCCACAGCCGGCCCAAGGGGGGCTCCAGCAATCAGGGACTGAAGATAGCAGGGGCAGCGGCGGCCGGGGCTCTGGGGGGGGCGGCGCTGGGCTACGGGTTGGGGTCCCTAGGGAGACCAGGCTACCATGGTATCGGCAGCCGTGATGACTCCTCCGAGGAAGACCGCACCTACTACTACAACGATGGGCTCCGGCTCCAGAACCAGTCGCACGCCTTCCATGACACCCGCCACGCCAGCGGGGGCTCGGCCCGTGGAGCCCGGGTCAGCGCCGGCGCCGTGCTGGCCGGGTCACTCCTCTCGGCCCTGCTGCCCGGTTGGGCCAGGACCTAGAGTGAGAGAGCGTTCACGCCGAAACAGCTGGTTTTGAAGTTGAATCCGAGAGAGAGTGAGAGCTGCGGTGCTGGAGGGCAGATGCTGCGCTGCTCTGGATGCGAGACAACGGCTTCCTGAGACTCTCCAGGACCCCCGCGTTTCCTCTGTCCTTTGTCTTCACTACTCTCTTTAATTATTTTATATATTTGCTTTTTCATGTGATGCGCTATATAAAACTGCCACGTGACCACACACTGGGAACTGTCTGTCTGTCCGTCTGGACGTCCGTCTGCGTGTCATGCCGTCTCTTGTTACCCTGTCTAGGGTCTCCGAGGTAACAAGGGCTTCAGTCATTTCCAGCTGGAGAGGCTGTGGCGCAGCATAGTGTCTGGGATTTATGATGATGATTATTATTGTTGTTATTGTTTTTGTTCAGGTTATGCAGTATTTTCACCTTATTAAATGTGCTGGATTGGGTGATACATGTACAAACAAACACAATAAAAAATCCTGATCAGATCCTGAATGCCGACTGTCCCGCAGTGTTTATTGGCCACATCGATGCTGCCCTGATTCATGAGACACTGCGTTGTTGGTCAGGCCTCAGTGGAAAAGAACTGGAACAGTGTGTACACACACACACACACACCGTCATCACAGAGAAATTCAGGGATGCCTATTCTTTTTCTTCTCTCCGTCTCTTTTCTTCCTTCTTTCTCTCTCCTCCTATCATTATCCCAAATGATTCCCAGAGGGAATCAGTTTCATAGCAACGCCAGCAGCGCTCGCCCGTTTCTTCAGCTGCTCGAGGGTTGTTATGGAAACCGTCTCCAGCTGCACTTCGCGCTCTCCACAGGCTAGCGGCCGCCACGGAGGCAGGTGTCCTGACAATCTGACAATCTCTCAGGATGAGCTACTTAGTGAAAGTGCACATTCTCTCAGAAAGCGTCGTTACAATCCTTTTCATCAGTTGGATGAAATTGTGAATCCCTTCAATACACGCCCATAAATCTGAGCTACAGTTGATGCTACATTGTTTATAAAACTAGCTTATAAATTGGGTGATCAACCACAGTCGCCTGAATTTCATCAGAGATTGCTCTCCTTGTTCTTGGCGTTGGTCTTGGTCTTCCTCTTGCTCTACCTCCTCCACTTTCTTCATCTTCATCTCTTCCTTCTCCCACTCTTCCTTCCTCGTTGTTCTCTAAACATGAGTACTGCCTTGTGGACTTTGTATCCGTAACATCATCTGATTGCAAATTCAACACTTATGTTTGTACATGTGCAGAGTGTATATGGTCAGTGGGTAATGGAGCTCAGCTTGTTGAGCAGTGTTGCACATCATCTGCAAATGAGGGTTTTACATCTCTCGTTGGTTCTCTAGACTGATATCATATAACAGGCTGTGTAATGGTAAACATCCTGCCGCTCCCTCTGTGTCACCACTCTCTCTCTCTCAATTTCATTAAGTTCAGCAGACTTGATGGTTCAATTAAATTTTAAAGGGGTATTGACCGGTGCAGCGCCATTAATCCTCATCCTCTGTTTCTCTCTCCCTACAGGGCATTAAGCCTATGTAAGGACAGTATAGTTTAAAGATTTGGAGAATAAAAATGTTAATGGGAGCATAATTAATTCATCTAAATGTTACAGTAACCATTGGTAGCTAATATATATCATATAAAGAAAGTAAATTACTGTCCTTGATTTGCTTTAGGTGTAGTGCGACCATTGTTTCCAGTGGGCATGGAGTGTGTTTAATTACTCGGTGTATCCCACTGTGCAGCCTCTGCAGAATACCTGTCTGTCAGATAACAGGGAAGAGTGCGTGAGACTGAGAGAGGGAGTGTTGCCCTTTGAGAATTAATGAATGTGTTTGAGTGGGAAAGTCATTCAAAGCTGCAGTACATGTAGCAACACAGGCCTGTGTGTTTTTCCTGTCATTGAATTGCTAGTGTAAACACTGCCATTACGGGTTTGCTGTTTAATCTCCTGCACAGCTTCCCACAACCCACTATCTAAACAAGATCTTATCAACTCCCACTTTCATTTAACCTTTGTGGAAGCGGTGCATTATGGGATTTGCTTTTCTGTTCCTAGCGATATAATGGTAAACCATTTCATTTCAGTCATTTCATATTCCAAGCTTTCTCTTTTAAAAACAATTGCATTCTTTAACACGTTTCCCCTGGATTGTGTTAGAGAAACCCCTCCTTAACTTATACACGTAATTATTTTAATGAACCATTATTTTCAGTTGACCTGACAAGAACACCTTTTCTTCGGTGGTTCGCTAGTTGTCCGCTTTATGAATATTAATGAGCACACATCAACAGTGGGACCTGGTTTGGTTGCAATAGATGGTGACCGCTCCTAAAAAAAAGACAACGAGTGGGATTGTTATTACAGTAAAGTATGGTGTAACTGTGGTAAAATCACGAAGTGTGGTGTGATGTACTGTGGTAAAATGACAGTAAAGTGTTGAGTGGTATACTGTGGAAATAAACTTGTGTGGTATGGTAAACTATGTTAAAAACAGTAAAATGTAGCATACTCCATGACACTTTAATGACATACAGGAACAGATTGTAACCTACAAACACTACTCATACTAAGCTACATACTGTAGTATCACCACTTCCCTGAATGTACCTATGGGCTATGACTCTCCGTTGTCACTCACAAGGTGGATGTGCATCTACTTTATTCTGTAATATGTGCTGCTGACAGTGTCTCTGTCTGCTCAGCCCCAGTGTTTGCACAGGTTGCCACAATCTGTGTTTCCATGATGCCACAGCCCACTGAAAAGATGCTGACTGCATGGTCGACACTAGCACAGAGCAGTCTGGCAGACTACCCCCCCTGGCAGGAGTTGCTGCGCTGCAGTCAGTGTGTCCGTCCGTCTGTGTGTCATATCAGGCATTCTGTACCCCAAACCCTCCCAGAAAACTCAATTTCAACAGTGGAATATTATTTTTGTGCAGCACTACTAAATATATGAGTCAGGATGTATGTAATTAATCATGTATTTATTGATTGTGCATTCCAAGCACACGTTACATTTCATCTCATACACAGCAATGCAAAACAACAGAAACACATGGACTGATCACACTCGTTTCAGAATACATCTGTGTGGAAGGAGAGCAGCAGTGTGTGCATCATTCAGTAATGCATACGACAGGGGTCCCGGCGTTACAGGGTGACTCATGCACTGGGAGGAATGTGACTTGGTTAAGTGGTTGAGGTGTGGTAGTGGGGGCTACTGTAACTACAGGGCCTCAGAGGGGAACGTGTGGACCACTTCCTGCCACACCCCCAAGCTCATGATATCCCAACTTGACTCACTGATCGATTTCAAAGTTATTCCATCAACCTTTTTAGCTTCTTCTTTTTAACTGTCTTATTCCTGTTGGGTTATGATGTGTACGTACATCACGCTGTGTGCGTTGTTCTCCTGTAGTCGCCTGTGTAGCTGTGATGGTGCTTTATACAGTAAATCTGGTACGTGTGCAGTGCAAATTCAGTGACATGCGTTTTTGTATTGGGGTTGATGATGAGTTTCAGGGTTCTGGTATTAAAATTACAGATTCCTGTTTATTTTCATGCAGCATACAACCTGTGTGGATGTTTTTAGTTTTTTTTTTTATCCTTTTAACATTGTTGTACAGATTTTCATTCCCTGAACAATACAGCCCCCACACACACACCTCTCAGATTCGACAACAATCGTAATTGTATCAGTGTGAGCACTACATTCTCATCAAAAACATACAAACAAAGCAAAAAAACACAAATCTTTAAAGTGCAACATGATCCACGTTGCATGCATGTGCTGTAGCCTGGAGGAGCTGGGGCAGGACGGGGCAGTGTGCATGTGTGAGTGTCTCTGGGAGTGTGTGTCTGTGTGCGTGCGAGTGTCTGGGGAACAGGTGTGTAACTCGGTGGTTTTTGTACTCTCACTGTGGAGGAGGACCTCAGCTTCTCCAGTTCAACAGCAAGATGCAGATTTGAGAGTGAGTATAAATATTTATAAATCAGTGTATAAATAGTACAAAGCCTTTTACTTCAGCAGGATGCAGCCGCCTAGATATTCCAATCATGTTAAGCAATAACATTAATGCTAATTATAAGGATTTATATATGCGAGTATACACATACCTCGGGAACCCGTTTTATACAGCGTGTGCAGATTTATTAGGCAATTATTATTCTTCAAGATGATTTCAACCATTGGAGAGATTCAATGCCATCATTGAAGCCAAAACTTTATTTTGCATCAAAACTGAATGTTTTAGAAAGAAAAAGTGAGATTTGTCTTTCTCGGGGAAATACAAGAATTTCCTCAAATCTTAGTGTGCATAATTATTAGGCAACTAAATTACAAATTATTATTTCTACACTTACTTTAAAATGTAATAAACGTACAAGTATGTTTAACAAATAATAAATATAAAATAACATAAAACTTAACAAATAACAGTGTTGGGCCTTTCATATTGATTCTGTGCAGTCCATTTGCCAATAAAGCCACCCACCCTTCTTTTCAATTACTCTCATTTTTGAAGCCTGTTCTAGCTAGCCAAGCAATGGAGTACTTAGACGCACGCGATGGAGCGTTGTCCTGCATAAATATCACGGTCCTCTTCAATGCTGCTAACTTCTTTTTGTGACTATTACTTACAAAGCGTTTGATTGTGCAGTGATCACAACTCAATAGTTTGAACATGTCAAAGGTTTTGCATCCTTCTGATCAGCATTTTACATTTTTTTTCTTTTCAGCATCAATTAGATCCTTTTTTCTGCCAATTTTACCTGTGGTGAAAAAGCTGCCTAATAATTATGCACACCTGAATATGAGGTATTTATCACTTTAAGCCCCACCCTCTTTCATGAAGCAATTATATCACCTCAAAATGATTCTACCCACTCATTATTTAGGTTGACATGGTTTGCAGGAAAACCATGCTTGGAAATAATAAATATTTAGAATACCGACTTCCTAATAATTATGCACACGCTGTCAGGGCAGTGTGTTCTAACGGCTCGGGTCAAGTGTCTGAGCCCATCGTCATAGCAGCGGGAGCCTCCGTGCCTCAGGCAGCTACAGGCCGGAGACTCCAGCTGGTACAGTCAGGGCTCTCAGTGTACAGAGCACAGAGCAAAGAATGCAGCATTTGTCTCAACCCTCCCTCCCCCCCCACTGCCCCACCCCACCCACCCCCTCCCTCCCATACTGCGTGGACTGTGAGAGAGGGGTGACTGGTCTGAGGCTGGACATGTCCTCCATAGCCCACCAGAGCAGCTGGAAGCCCCTCCCCCAGCAGTCAATTAGTGTCTTTATGTCTATCTGTATTCACCTCACCTGCAACACCATGCCGTGAGGAGACCAAAGAAAATGTAATCCGCAGACTCCCTGTCCCTGTCCCCAGTGCCCTGTATCAGTCCCTGTCCCTGTCCCTTATCCCAGTCAGTGCACCATCAGAGTGCTGGTCAGGAGCAGCGCAGAGGTGGTGACCAGAAGTAGCAGCCCCTGACACAGCTGTGGGGCGGCAGCGTCGTTGTTGCCCATGCGTCCGCTCTGGGGTGCGGGGTTCTTCTCCAGGTAGCGCTCAGAGTAGACCAGGTAGAGCTCCACACAGCGACGCACCTTCAACTGCTCAATCAGCTCCGGGTACCCGATCTCCATGATGCTCACAATGTCGTCGTCCTCCTCTTTCTGCCCCCCACCTGGTGCAGGGCCTGCTGGGGGGTCTTGGATCTTGCCCTGGCTGGAAGAGGAGAGGGAGATGGAGGCGGCTTGGGTGTTGTTGACAGGTGACCCCTGGGCGACATCAGTGTTGTTGTTGGTGTTGTTGTTGGTGTTGATGTTGGCTGGCTGGTCTCTAATGATGCTGCGGTCAGTGCCGGGGTCAGTGCCAGGGTTAGTGCCAGGGTCAGCCCCGATGTCTGCGCCAGGCTTGGGCATGGGCAGCAGGTCATCCCTCTGGACGCACTTGTCCATGTAGGTGTCATAGGTCTCAGGGGGGGTACGGTAGTGGTAGTCGCGGCCGTAGTCATTTTCATCAGTGGAGCGCGATCCGTAACGCCGCCACATGTAGCGGTTGTAATAGTGCTCCTCCTCGGGGCTGTGGAACTGGAAGTGTGGCCGGGGGAAGCGGCCCAACCCATAGCCCAGTGCCATGCCTGCCACTGCGCCCGCCCCTGCTGCCAGTGCTGCCTTCTTTCCGAAGCCCATTGAATTCTTGGACGGGCCCCCCACTGAGCGTGCGAAGGGCGACAAGCCCCCGCCCCCCATGCCATACCCCCCGAATCGTGGGCTGGGGAACTGGTTATTGGGGTACCCTCCTCCACCCCAGTTAGGATAACCGGCTGGCTGTCCGTACCCTCCCCCTGCACCTGGGTACTGATTAGGGTAACCCCCTCCTCGGCCTGGGTACTGGTTGGGGTAACCTCCTCCGGCTGGGTACTGGTTGGGGTACCCTCCTCCGGCTGGGTACTGGTTGGGGTACCCTCCTCCGGCTGGGTACTGGTTGGGGTACCCTCCTCGGCCTGGGTACTGGTTGGGGTACCCCCCTCCAGCTGGGTACTGAGGGGGGTATGCCGCTCCGCCTGGGTTCTGAGGGGGGTATGCCGCTCCACCTGGGTTCTGGTTGGGGTACCCTGCAGGGTTCACCCCTCCTCGGCCTGGGTACTGAGGGGGGTACCCCCCTCCGGCTGGGTTCTGGTTGGGGTAACCCCCTCCGGCTGGGTACTGAGGGGGGTACCCCCCTCCGGCTGGGTTCTGGTTGGGGTAACCCCCTCCGGCTGGGTACTGAGGGGGGTACCCCCCTCCGGCTGGGTTCTGCTGTTTGGGGTAGCTACCGGGATTGGTGTTCCTGTTGCCTGTTCCTGTTGGTGTCTTGCCCTTGTTGGTGCTGCCGCCGGTCTTGCTTTTGCCCCAGCTCGAAATCTTGCTCCCAATGGACTTGGAGCCCCCTAAGCCCCCGCCTCCCCCACGCCCTCCCTTACCCCAAGTGGGGTCACACTGCAGCACCAGCAGGAGGGCCAGAGCGGCCACGGCCAGCTGAAGCACAGAACTGCCCATCGCAATACTCACTGACCTGGAGAGAGGAGAAGACAAGGGGAGAGACACATTAACTGATGTATATTATGTGTGCGTGTGTGCGTGTGTGCAAGTGTGCGTGTCAGTGTGTGCGAGCATGTGTGTCAGTGCGCATGTGTGCGTGTGCCTGAGCGCCAGGGTGTGCATGTATGTAAGTGTGTGAATGCAAGTGTGTGTGTGATTACATGCGTGCCAGTGTGTGCGAACACTGAACATACTGTTAAAAGACTGAATGAGGACAATGCACACTGCAGACAGACTGAGCACACTGACCTTTAGAGGCGTGCGTGCGTGTGCGTGTGTTGGTTGGTTGGGTGTGTTGGGAAATTTGTAGTGGTGTGACGAAGTTCGCACACTCGCAGATGTCGAACTTCGCACATGTTTAACAAATCTGAACTCCATTGAATACTAAACCAAACAAATTCGAATTTGTAGCAAAAATATTTTTGGCTACCATTGCAACACGCACATGCATGAAGTCAGTCCGCTCATTCACTCAGTACGTCCCAGATATTGTTTTACAGAGAGAAGGGATGATGCGATTGTTACGGATAGGGCTGTAATGCTGTAAAGCACACCAGACCAGAGCGCCGCTCCGGTTAATCCGTTAAGGTGGCACTCCACCTCTGACACAGGGGTGAAGTGGAGCCGAGCGGAGCGGCAAATTGTAACTTTTGCATCTGAACAGTTCATTCAAAATGTCTGAAAACTCACGCAATTGTTAATTTGAACAGTGAAATAATAGTAATAAAAGTACTCCATTTCATTCAATGTTAGGACTATGAGCTGATGTTTTTTCAGCTCTATTTCACATTTACAGCATTTAAATAAAATGTGTTAATTTTTTGTATATATATATATAAAAACTGCAGCAAACTGATTTTACAGTAATACTGGCAAATACCAAATGCCCCTCAACCTACAACTAAATACACTATGTCCACACCCTGCATCCGCATTTGACGGATTTAATGCTTTAAAATCTGCATTTGACAGATGCGTATTTCTGTCAGCCCGTCACATCCCTAGAAATTTGACTTGTATCCAGCTTGGGACAACAAGCATTCCACTGAAAACCAACTATAAAATAATAGGCATTTTTGTATTATTATTATCATCAACATTATAATCCTTTATCTGAGGCCTGTCCTTCTCTGGGGCCCCACTGTCTTTTTAAATTGTTCAGCTTACAGAAAGCTTGAGGTTCAAGTGGGAATTTTTTTTTTAATATAATTGAATGTATTATTATCTCCAATTATCCAGTCAAGATGATTATTAAGAAGTGGAAGGTGTATGTGGCACCACCAAGACTTTCCCTCCAAACTGGATGACCGAGCAAGACTGAACCCGATCAGAGAGGCTATCAAGAGGTCAATTGGCAACTTTGCAAGAGCTGGTCAAGACTGGTCAAAGAACACCATTCCTTCTGGGAAGCATGGTGGTACAGCATCACGTTATGACAATGTTGCTCATCGGCAGGGACTGGGGCACTTGTCAGGATAGAAGGAAAAATGAATTGAGCAAAGTATAGAAAAGTCCTATTCAGAGCCCTGCCCTAAATCAAATAGAAAATGTAAATCCTAATTTAAAAGCATGAAAGTCTGAGGCACATACACAATAAAATGTGAAAAAGTTCAAGGAGGCGTAGACTTTGTACAGGCTCTGTATGTAGCTGCTATGTGCCTTTGATATTTTTTTATGCCCATCCCCTAATCTGTGCCTTTCAACAACTCTGGCTCCTTGGAGTCTTCGCTTACACCTGAGCTATTTTTAAAATTATTATTATTTCCTAAACAAATCTAGAGTATCAATTTAATTGGGAAGGTGTGTGGTAGAATGGTAGAATGTGTGGATAAATGGGGAAAAAATATTTTAAATGAATTTGAATTCAATCTATAAATCAACGAAAAGGTACATTTTTTTCAATTTCTATAAGCATAATAGTCCTATTTATTCCTCTGATGACTCCCCACCCCTCTCTGGAGGCGGGGGAACCACAGCTCTGGAGTCTCACAACACATATACGCCTCCAGCCCATTTTCTTGAACGTCACAAATCTCAGGCAATGACGTTTTGAGAACTTGAGAGCTTGGCCGGGGAGCAGCAGTGCGTCCTCCCTTCAGATTTGTATTGGTTGGTTTTTCAATTTTCCAGTCGAAAATGTTCTAACGGATAAGCACTGAGCAATGGCGTTAACCCTAACGGAAACAGACGAGAATTGAACAAGTTGGACAATAATAATAATAATAATAATAATAATAATAATAATAATAATAATAATACAGCGCTGGCTCTTGCGCGTCGCGTAGTCTCGTTGCTTCTGCAGACCGTTATTATGTAACGGTCAACACCCGCCGCTCCCTGTGTGTCAACTCTCTCTCTCCCAGTTTAATCAAGGTCGGCTCATGTGATGTTTTTAAAATGCTTTTGGCAGGTGCAGGGACATTAACCCTCCTATGCAAGGACTACAGATTCAATATAGTTTCTCTCGGCCCCAAAGCCTAATGCCCTGTTTATCCCCGGTTGTCCGGTCAGGCCCACAAGCGTGTAATAAGCCCCGTTATCCTTCTCCCTGGCCGGCTCTAAGCTATAATAAGGCAGCCAGCAAATGAAGCACACAGGTCCTTAAAATGGCGCTGCGCACTTGTGTCTATATTATTCCCTACTTGCAATGCCCTAGATCGGATATATAGCGATGTTTGTATGAAGCGCATGTTTGTAGAATAACCAGGAGCCGGTACAGTCACTCTTGCTACTATTATTTTATCATTATGATCTGTATTGTCTCACACAAAAACGCCTATCCTGCGCTCACATCTCCTGCGTGTAATTCTCCCACCGTTGAATACTAGTTTTCCCCACCGCTACATAATAACTAAAACAAAACATGCATGTTTAATGAATGCCTATGTCGTCACAGTGGGTGACAGACCAATAATAATAACTGTTGTTTTGTTTGCCTTTGTACCTGCTCTCACATTGTTACAGAAGCTACAGGCATGTCAATGGTAAGGGCGGATCACACAGAAAGCCTACCTGTGTTGGAGAGTTTAGCGGCCAGTGCTGTCCGTCTGTTTCTCTGCTCACACTGGAGCTCTTCAACACACAGCGGCGGAGAGGGACCAGGGCGTGGGAGAGGCAGGGAGAGGAGGAGCCTGTGCGGCTTCCCGGCAGAGACAGAGACCCAGACACGCACATGTCATCAGCCCTGAGTGCTCTGCGAGTGGATGCAGGTCTCTAGAGGGCCCCGCCGTGGGAACTGAATCCCGGATATCAAGTGTCAGGCTGTCTGGAAGTGTTTTGGGGGCACTGGGTCCTGCAGCAGTTGACTACACAGTAATCACCATAATAGCAATGCTTATAATAATAATCGGATAGCAGTTTGATTTTCCTGATCACCAGACGCACAGGAAAAGCGCTTGTTAATGAATGATTCTGACAGCCGCTAGGAAATGTACAATGGCAGAAAGGACGCGGTGCACGGCTGAGGGCCAGCGCAAAGTAGTGCAGTGCAGTGTCTGTCTCAATCAATCACAGTCCTGATATTCGATACTTGTGCGGTTTATGCCCTGCAGTCACACTGGATAGAAATGGCCGCTGGGGGGCAGCACGCACTTTACTGCGCTGTTACTGCGCTCTCCCGGGAGGTTTCTCTTGTTATGATGGGGAGGGTGTTGCTCCTAGACGTGCTGTTTTCATGTCTTTAAAACAACAACAACAACAACAACAACAACAGTAAGGGACAGAAGAGTGGATGGACGGGGTTTGAAATAGCTAGTAGCGAAACTGAAAATTGCACAAATAAATATCAGATTGCATAATAATAATAATAAATAAATACAGGCAGGTGGGACAGTGCAAAAGCCACACGCACCAAATGTAAAACAATTTAACTTAAATCATATGTGTTTTTCCAGTTTTA
Source organism: Amia ocellicauda (assembly GCF_036373705.1). NCBI lineage: Eukaryota > Metazoa > Chordata > Actinopteri > Amiiformes > Amiidae > Amia > Amia ocellicauda. Next base: position 33,126,522 of record NC_089858.1, on the reverse strand, counting down.
GTAATTAACTTTTTTTTCTATTTAAGTAAATACTTAAATAAAAGCTAAACCTCCGTTTTGAAAAATGAATATGTGCCGTTTCAATGAATATTGAACAAAATCCTAAATATGAACTTTGCAAACTAAACATTTACTTTTTAAATAAATATTTAACTTAATCTTAAATCTCTCAATTCACAAAATATATATTTAGCTTCTTAATGCATGTTTAGTTTAAATCTAAATGTTAAATCTCAAGTCAGCAGCAAAGGGCAGAAGGGCTGCTTCTGGTGTGCAGGCTGGTCATTGAGAGGTGCCAGGACTGTGGGGTTAAAGGTCACATTAAAAATATGTTCTGGGGTAAGGGGTGAGGTGGGCAGCTGGCAGGACAGGTTCCCCGCAGGGGGAAGCCGTGTCAGGGCCTCTCCACCCTGCTGACCGAGATCAGGCCCAGTTAGTGTCTGCTCATGGCACGCCTCTTCCCCCATGGACAATACCCACTGTTACATTAACACACCTTCTAATTGACACGAATATGTAACAACCCTCTGGTGTCATGTCTGTACGTCTGACAATTTCAAATTCAGTAAAGCTGTATTGGCATGATTAATTGACATCAGTTTTGCCAAAGCATTGCCAGACACATCCAGTGATCAAGAACAGGGCGATGGGAGCAATAATCACAGAAAGTACGCATTTTAGATTTTAGATAAACATTTAACATCTATCAGGCGTTTTACATTGTATACCCAGTGTCAGTGTCCGAGTGCTGTTTGCCTCTCAGTGTGTGGCAGGCACTGATGTGTTGCGCTGCTATCCCTGCTGTTGGTGCGTCCCCCAGCAGGATGGACAGGCTGTTGTCTCTGCTTGGTGAGCCTGTGTGGCTGTGCTGGTGTAACGGGGGTAAGTCAATCAATAATAATGAGCAGCACTTGGCTTGATTATCTGTGTGTCTATCTATCTGTCCATCGATCTATCTATAGCTATCCATCCGTGCTTGAGTGTGCAGATTTGTGAAGAGCACAGAGGGGGGAGAGCAAGGAAGGTGCTCATGCATCACAAAGCCAAAGTTTCAAACTTTTTAATTGCTTGTACTTTATGGCTCCGTTGTCTGTTTCTTCGTTTTCTGACTTTCCGAGTTGAAAGTTTGTGACTTAACTACGATTATTTTGTGCGAAAGCAGCTGACAGACAGTGACCTGCTGGCAGAGGGGTGGAGACCACTTCTTGTTCATCCTACAGTTCTGATCTGGATCATTCTTATGTTTTACTTTTACAACCGGAGGATTAATATGCAAGTTTGACCTGCGCTGCTCTTCCTGTCAGTTTAGTGACCGTGATGACCTTCATGAGTTAATGATTGTGTCTCAGGCAGAGCTGCCGCACAGGCCACTGTGTCTCTGCAGCAGAGCCGGCACCGAGGCCAGAGCTGCCCCCCTCAGGCCAGAGGGTGCCAGGGAGCCGATGACAACCATGATGTGAAGGTTGGCAGTGAGTTTGTTTCTGTGTTAATTGACATGATCGCGCTGAGTGTAGCACACAGACATTTGTATTACTGATTGATTCATGGTTTTTATTTGTTTTGTAAAAAGTTTGATTTTGGTGAAATTTGTTTTTCCTTCTTTCTCTCTGTAGAGTTGAAAACCAGTCATATTTACACAATAGAGAAATGTACAGTGGCAAAACTACTCACTCACTCACACTTGCACACACACATACTCTCGCACACACACTCGCACACACGCACACACACACACACACTCTCTCACACATGTTGTCAGTGAGTTTGTGCAGGCCGGGGTTCAGGTTGTGTGACCCTGTTGTTGGTTTGGTTGTTCCTGAGGTTGTGGTTGTTCCCGCTATCAGGAGAAGCTGAGACTGGGCAGGAAGCGCGAGAGCCGGTTGGCGCTCCTGGACTCCAGCTCGCTGGACCTCCGCCGACTCTGCCGCCTCTCTTGCTGCCGACGAGCCAGATCCTCCTCCAGCACCTATGCACAGAGACACATACACACACACACATACACACAGATACACAAACACAGGCACAGAGACATACACGGGAAAATTAATTTCTCTCTCTCTCTACCATTGCCCATCCTTCCCTCCATCCCTATCTCTCCATCTGTCTCTCTCTCCCCCTCTCACCTCTTTCCTGGTGGCCAGTCTGTCCTTCCACTCATTCAGCTCCAGTGTGTGCTCCTCCTCCAGGGTGCGGATTTTCCTTTTCTCTCTGTCCACCAGCACCTGCAGCTTCTCGAGCTGAGACACACACACAGACACATGCACGCACATACACAGATAGACAGACACACACACTTCAGTGAGTATAGTGTAGTGTTTGCAATCCTAGCTGTGCACGGTGGTCAGTATAGACCATGGATGGCAAACCTGTGCCAGCCCGCCCCTCAATTGTCTAAACCAGTCAGTATATTTGGCAGTGGCGGCACCGCCCCCAAGTAACTGAGCAGCGCTCACATTATTTTCTGAATATTCATGCACTTCAAGGATGAGATGTTAATTTTATGATCACTGTTTATGCTGCAGTGACGGTGGTGTGTGGTCTTCCGGGCATTTTGGTGTTCCTGAGCTCAAAGTGCTTTATTTATTTTTAAGAATGTACCAAATAGTTGATTTGGCCACACCTAATGTTTTTGCTATCTCTCTGATTGGTTTGTTTTGATTTCTAAGGCAAAACTGAAGGCAAAACGCCCCAAGAACAAGCAGGAACTAAAGCCAGCTGCAGTGCAGGCCTGGCAGAGCATCACCAGGGAAGAAACCCAGCATCTGCTGATGTCTATGGGTTCCAGACTTCAGGCAGTCTTTGACTGTAAAGGATTTGCAACCAAGTATTGAAACTCACAATTTAATTCATGATTATGTTAGTTTGTCCAATTACTTTTGAGCTCCTAACATTGGGGGCACCACATCTAGAAATGGGTGTAATTCCTACACCATTCACCCAATTTGGATGTAACTACCCTCAAATTAAAGATGAAAGTCTGCATTTAAAGCATCTTGATTGTTTCTGCAGCAGACTCCCATTAGCAGACTGGAGCTGCACTTGTTCTCCAGACTACAGAGGGATATGGAGGTGGGTTCAACGTGGGGGGAGGTTGCAGGTGGCGGGTGGGTGGGATGGTTCTATCTGTCCATAGTTTTTAGATTTTTCTGTATTGGTATTGGTTGAAAAAAATTACATTTAGCCCCTGTATAAACTTTTATATTGTGTGCAGTGCCCTGTGTGTGTTTGGTGTCTGTAGTGTTCAGTGTGTTCAGTGTGTGCCATCTTCAGTGCTCAGTGTCCCTGTGGCTCAGTGATGTGGGTGTCTGTTTACCTGTAGCTGCTGCAGCTCGGCGATGTTGGTGTTGCACTGCTCCTGAAGCTCCCTCTGCTCCCTCTCCTGCCGCTGCTGCAGCGCCTGCCTCTGCTCCTTCTGAGCGCTCTCCTCCTCACACTGCACCTGAGAGGGAGGGAGAGAGAGGTAGAGAGAGAGGTAGAGAGAGAGAATTACAGAGAGAGAATAGAAGGGAGAGATGATGTGAGAGAGGTTTGGAGGTAAGAGGCTGAGATAGACAAGACACTACCTGTCTCCTGTCTAGCCCTGTTCCCACTAATGCTGCTGTTTGACTCCTGCCAGGCACCCGTACCCGTATCACTAGCTGCTTGTGCTGTACTGTAAAGTGGGGCGGGGAAGTCTCGGGGTAGTTCTGACGCTGACCTGTGAGAGGCGCTGTCGGACTTCCTGGCCGCTCAGCCCCTGGCCCTTCAATGCCAGTTTGAGTTGGGTCAGCTGAGCCTTGAGCTGGGTGCGCTGGGTGCGAAGCAGGCGGGCACATTCCTGGGCACACTGGGCTCGCTGCTCCTCCAGCAGAGTCTGGTGGAAACGACTGGCACGCTCCTTATCCTGAGAGTGGGGTGGGGGGGAGAGGGAGAGAGAGAGTGATTGGTTATAGAGAGAGGAGGAGGGAGAGCAGGATAGAGGGAAAGTGGGATGGGAGAGAGACAAGCACAGGCAGGCAAACACAGGCAGACAGGTACAGGCAGAGGCTAACCTTGCCGTGTCTCTTGCAAAGCTGCTGTCTCTGCAGGGACAGCTGCTCCTTCACCTGCTGCTTGAATAGGTGGTACTTCTCCTGCAGGTGGCGCTGTTCCAGCTCCCAGATCACAGACTCACGTGCTGGGGGGCAGGGGCAGGGGGGAGGTCAATGAGGGGTATTCAGTGGGGTGTGTGCAGTGTGCAGTGTAAATTGTGCAGTGTGTTGTAAGAAATCCAATCCACAGGACCAGAGTGAATCAATATGATTTTTATTAGACAATGGTAATAAAATTATCTAAAGGAATAGGTGACAGAGAGACAGAGGCTCCCTGGAATCAGAGACGGTTCTACGGGTGCGTTATTTTTAGGTTGAGACCTCAAAACCAAACAGAAGATGCACAGTCTATACACAGTTTTGTGTGTATGGTGATTATACACCGTTTGTGCAGTGTGTGTGTGTGTGTGTGGTGTGTGTGGTGTCTGCACACTGTGTGTAGTGTGTGTAGTGTGTGTGTGTGTGTGTGTGTGTGGTGTCTGCACACTGTGTGTAGTGTGTGTGTGTGTGTGTGTGTGGTGTCTGCACACTGTGTGTAGTGTGTTTAGTGTGTGTGTGTGTGTGGTGTCTGCACACTGTGTGTAGTGTGTGTGTGTGTGTGTGTGTGTGTGTGTGTGTGGTGTCTGCACACTGTGTGTAGTGTTTGTAGTGTGTGTGTGTGTGTGTGTGTGTGGTGTCTGTACACTATATGTAGTGTGTGTGTGTGTGTGTGTGTGTGTGTGGTGTCTATACACAGTGTGTGCTGTTGGATGTACCTCTCTTGAGCTGCTGGGTCTTGGTGGTGCTCTCCCACTCCAGCGCTGACACTCTCCTCTTGTGCTCCTGCACAGCCCTCTGCAGGACCTCGTTCAGCTCCTGCTGCTGACGCTGCATGAACCGCTGCTCCTGCACAGAGGGAGGAGAGAGGATGGCTGAGTGACAGAGGGACTCACTGAGCCCCACAGGTGAGGAGACCTCCTTTGGGATGTAGTTAATTGGTTAAACAAGCCTGTTCATGAAACAAGACCAGGTGCCCATTCTCCGGGCTTGCAAGTGCGGGGCAGTTTGTTAAATGGTTAATGAGCTTGTTAGCTGAACACACCTCCTTGGGCTGGGCCTTGAGCACGGCGCCACGGCGGCTCAGCTCACGGTCCTGCTGGGCCTTGAGCCGCTGGGCCTCGTCCCTCAGCCGCTGCGTGTGCTCCGTCTCCAGCCGCGTGCTCACCTGCCGGGACTGCCGCTCCACGCGCTCCAGCTCCCCGTCGTAGTACTGCTTCTTACTCTGAGAGAGAGGAGAGGGTTGGCGGTCAGGGTGTGAGTGTCAGCTTCGTCTGTGTGTGTCAGGGTGTGAGTGTGTCAGCGCAGAGTCCCTCACTGTCATCTCCTGCTCGATGTGTCGGAACATCTGCTCCCTCTGCTGCTGCTGTCTCTGCTCCAGCTGCGCCTGCTCCTTCTGCTCCTCCTTCTGCAGAACCCGCAGCGCATGCAGCTCCTGTCGCCTGCACAGACGCAGACACAGACGCACCATCAGAAAGACACAATGTTGCTTTTCTCCTCCCCCCCTCCACTTCTCATCAGGTTTATATGAAAATTGGCCACAACCAATAAAATCTACATCTTTCTCCCAGGACCATATAGTTTGGTATTAATTTCCAGGGGGAAGGTTTTACCTGACGGTTCTCAGCTGCTGCTCCTTCCTGTCGCTTTCACTCACGACCTTGGAGGTGGTGACGCTCATCTCCCGGCCGTCCACCATGAACTTCCTGGTCTTCTTCACGGTCTTCCTGTTTATTGTTGGCTCCTGAGAGAGAGAGAGAGAGAGAGAGAGAGAGAGAGAGAGAGAGGGGGGGGGGGGGGGGGGGGTACAGTGTGAGAGGGACAGAGACCATGATTGATATTATAATCATTATTGTTGTTATTGTTTTATTCTAGTTGTTGTTGTTGTTGTGAATGTGCGGCAGTCCCTCACCCCCGTCGACTTCTGGGCCTGGCTGTCCGATGGCACTCGTCTGGGATCTGGTGCAGACTGCTGGGAGTCTCCGTCAGCTGCCCGCTGGTCCCCCTCCTCTCTGTCTGAGTCTCTCTGTGCCCCTGGGCCCCCGTTCACCACAAGCTGGACTGCACTCTCCTCCTCCTCACCATCCCCTTCTCTCTCTCTCTCACTCTCCTCCTGACATGTGAAGTTGACCCTCTTGGCTGATTTCCTTGGCTGCGGTCCGGCCCGCGCAGAATTCCTGACTTCCTCCGACTCTTCTCCTTCTCCAGGACGAGCCTCCCGTTTTCCCTGTTCCTCCTGCTCCTCCTCTTTCTCCTTCTCTTGCTCCCTCTCTCCATCGTCCTCCTGCTGGGCGATCCCCAGAGCACTTGTGCCCTCATTATGTGAGTCAAGATCAGACCCTCCTTTTCCCTCTCCCCTTCTCTCTTTCTCTCCCTCTTCTTCTCCCTTGTCTTCTCCTCTTCCTCCCTCTCCTTCTCCTCCCTCTCCCTGTCCCTCCTGTCCTCCTTCTCTGGCTTCTGCCTCAGTCTCTGGCTGTGTGTCCAGCCTGTCTTTGTCCTTAGTCTCTGAGTGTCCATCATCCATCCCAGTCTCCAGCTCTCCTGCCTCTCTGTCCTCTGGGCCGCTCTCCCTGCCCCTGCTCAGCTCTGATGCACCCTCCTCTTCTCCCTCTTCCTTCTCCATCTCTTCCTGTCCCTTCTCCTTGCTTTCCCCCAAATCGCTCTCTCCCTCCTTCTCTTCTTCTTTCTTCTTCTCTTCCTCCTCCTTCCCTACTCTTTCCTCCTGATCCCTCTCCCCCTGCACCCTCTCCTCCAACTCCAACTGAAAGTCCCCCTCCTGTGTCTCCCTGCTCTGTGCCTTACTCCCAGGCCCCTGTGGCCCCTGCAGCCCTTGCCCAGCCTGCAGCCAAGCCTCCTCCAAGACTCCAGTCTCTGTTCTGAGTCCAGCTACTGACAGGTCCAGGTATTCCACCGAGGAGAGCGCTGGCTTAGCGATGACGGGCCTTTTGGCATTGCGAGTCTCTGCCAGGGCGAGGTAGGCCAGCTGTGCCAGGCTGGGGGTGTGGGAGGTTGGCAGAGAAGGAGGCTGGGACGGAGCTGTGTGTGTGAGAGTCCTAGTGGCAGGCCTCTCCCCCTGGATGCTGCCCTCTCTTTGGGCATTCAGAGCGTCGACACTGTCCAGGTCCTTGTCGTCCTGGTCACCGGGGATCCCCTGCGTGACCTCCATGGCAGTGGGGGTTCCAGAGCTGTTCCTGAAATCTTCCTCCAGTGACCCTTCCTTCCTCTCAGTGTGGGGAGGTCCAGCGCTCTGGACAGAGCCGTCCCTTCTCCCTGCCCCTGTGGTTTCAGTGCTGCCCTGTGTGTCTGTGTCTGCTGCTCCCGTCCCCAGTTTCCCAGCCTCGGGCCCAGGCTCCCAGGAGCACACAGTGGCAGTAGAGGTGATTGCGGCAGTGCTAGTGGCATGGGCAATAGTACCAGAGCTGTGCTCCTCAGTGTCAAGGCTTTCGACCCCAGCTCCGCCTCTCTCTCCCTCTGTATCTCCCCTCCTTCTGTCTGCTCCTCCCATCTCTGTGTCCATCTCTCCTTCTGCAACTCCCATCTCTGTGTTAATTTCTCCCTCTGCTCCTCCCCTCTCTGTGTACATCTCACCCTCTGCTCCTCCCCTCTCTGTATTCCTCTCTCCTCCTGCCCCATCCATCTTTGTGTCCATCTCACCTTCTGCTACTTCCCTATCTCCCTCTGCTCCTCCCCTCTCTGTATCCCTCTCTCCTTCTGCCCTTACCCTCTCTCCCTTTCTTTCTCCCCTTTCTGTGTCCATCTCTCCCTCTGCTCCTTGCCTCTCTGTGTCCCTCTCTCCCTCTGCCCCTACCCTCTCTGCCTCTCTTTCTCCCCTCTCTGTGTCCATTTCTCCTTCTGCTGCTCCCCTCTCTGTGTCCCTCTCTCCCTCTGATCCTCCTCTATCTATATCCATCCCTCCCTCTGTTCCTCCTGTTTGTCTGTCCTGGTCCTCCCCTGTTTGTGTGACATCTGTCAATCCTGTGGCCTCGCTCTGACCCTGCGGTGGGGGTGGGCAGTCAGAGGGCAGGCTGGGCTCAGGCTCTGGGGTGGTGGGAGCAGCAGGGGGCTGCAGGGGGGGTGCCTGGTCACCCCAGTACATCGATCGGCAGCGTTTCTGAGCGCCCGCGAAGAAGGAGTAGAGGGAGGAGGGCACGGACCGGCGCCTGGCTTGCTTCAGACTCTTTGCTGAACCCTCTGGCGCTTTTTGGGTCGAGTCCCCACCCCTCTCTCGCCTCAGAACCACCCCCGCCTCCTCCTGCCCCTTGAGAGCGGGCGGGGACTCTGTGCCATTGTGTCCCTCTGCTGGCCCAGACTGCGCTGCTCCTGGAGCTGTCGGCGGGCCTTCAGCATCCCTGCCCTCCTCAGCTGTGGCCCCCGCATCAGTTTCCAATGAGACGCGGCGCAGCTTCGCTGGGCACGCCTCTCCTTCAGTGCTCGCTGGACTGGGCAGCTGCTGAGAGTGCTCGATCACAGGGACAGACTGAGAGAGAGAGAGAGAGTGAGTGAGAGTTTTCATTTGACTTTTTCAGATTTTATTGATTTTTTGAATTTATTGTGGTCTCTCCCTCTGCTACTTCCCCCTTCCTGTCTCTGACCTCAACCCCTCCCTCAGTACCTCAGTGTTGTGTGTCCCCACAACGCTGTCCCTGGACCCTCCGACCTCGATCTCCTCATGCACCTCTGCCTTGGCCTCGGCGACCAACTCCTTGAGCGCCCCCCCACGCTCCCCAGCCCCCCCAACGGCAAATGGGTGCTGCAGCAACTCGGCGGCCCCCGAGCGCTTCTCGGGCTCCTTGTCCAGAGCGCAGCGCAGGAAGTCCTTGAAACTTTCAGACCTGCCGAGACACGGGGACAGAGGGACAGTAATGAGAACATGGGAAGAGTGATGAGGACATGGTGACGGAGGGACAGCAATGGGGACATGGGTACAGAGAGACAGCGATGGGGACCCTGGGACAGAGGGACAGCAATGAGGACATGGGGAGTGTGACATGGGGACAGAGGGACAGTGATGAGGATACGGGGACAGTGTTGGCTCAGAGTTGGGCCCGTGCTGGGGGGGCAGGGCAATTGCTTACCAGAGGCGGGGGCAGGACAGCGAGGGGGGCGGGGCCTTGGTGATGCGCAGCAGGACTCTCATTGGCTGGAGCTCGTGGTAGGGCGGCTCCCTCTCCGCAGCCTCGATCAGAGTGATGCCCAGAGACCAGATGTCAGCCTTGTAACTGTAAGGACAGTCTTTGGACGTCTCACACTGGATCACCTCCGGGGCCATCCTGGAGGGAGAGAGAGGTGGGGACAGAAGGAGAGGGAGGGAGTGAGAGAAAGAGAGGGAGTGACTATTATAACAGGACTTTTGCAAACTGTTCTGTGCAGTAGTCTGCCAATGGTATCACTGCACTCAGTTCCCTCCACTCACCAGTAGGGGGTGCCAATGAAGGTAGCTCGCTTCTGTAGAGTGTTGCTGTTTTTCGCAGAGACACCGAAGTCAGCTGAGAGAGAGAGAAAGAGAGAGTGAGAGTCAATGATAGACACATGGAAATAGAGAGAGAGAGAGAGAGAGAGAGAGAGAAAGACGGGGGCATAAAGAAGGAGAGACAGTGAAATTGCACCTCCCTCTGCCCCCTCCTCACCCAGTTTGACACCTCCATCCATGGTGAGCAGGATGTTGCCGGCCTTCAGGTCCCGGTGGATGACACGGTGGCTGTGCAGAAACAGCAGCCCCTGCAGCGTCTGCCAACACAGCTCCTGGATCTGCACTTCTGACAGGCCGCGCTCCAGCTCTGACCGAGAGAGCACAGGGTGTCACTCAGACAGTCAGTGTATCAGTCAGTCAGTCAGTCAGTCAGTCAGAGAGTCAGTCAGTTAGTATGTCAGTCAGTCTGTCCACTCTGATCTGAGCTCCACTCACCAAGCATGATAGCATCCAGGGCCCCACCTGGACAGAACTCTATCAGGATCTGAGTGAGAAAGATGGAGAAAGAGAGGGAGTGAGTAATTAACATTTTTCACTTCACTGGACACCCTGAGGTGAGGTCTGCTGCCGGGGAGGAACCTGAGAGCCCTGTGTGTCTGAGAGACCTGTGTATTTCAGAGCCCTGATGGTCTGGGAGCCCTTTGTATCTGAGAGCCCTGTGTGTTTGACAGCCCTGTGTTCACACAGCCCTGTTGGACTGTCTGAGCAGCAATGCCGCCTGTTTTTGATCTTATCACCCTGTGCTATTTTGATATTAACCTCCCCCCTCACTGTCCCCGCCTCTTACCCAGAGCTGTCCCTCGTAGAACAGTGCGTCGAGCAGCCTGATGATGTTGCTGTGTTTACAGCTGGCCAAGATGTCGATCTCCGTGATGTAATCTTCAAGCTCCTCCTCACTGCGCACCTCGATCACCTTTGCCGCCCCCAACTCCCCCGACTCCCTCCTGCGAGCCTGAGACACACACACACACACAAGTCAGTGGGACTGTCTCTCAGTGTCATCAGTGCTTGTGTCTTTGTGTCACCGTGTTTTGTCTTTCTGGTTCTCCGTCTCTGTGTGTGACAGTGCTGTGTGTGTGTGTATGTGTCAGTGCAGTGTGTGTATCCTGGAGAGCAACAGTACAGTACAGCACAGCAGGGGCCTCCACACAAATTAGAGATGCAGAGAGAGAGAGAGAGAGAGAGTGAGAGGTAGAGACAGTCAGAAAGAGTAGCTGGCAGTGAAGGCACTAAAACAATGAGAAAGCCCACAGAGCTTGATGTGCCATCAAAAGAAAACTATATAAAATAAACATCCCCATTAGAATCTGGACCGAGATCTTGGACATTGCCCATTGCGCTGTACAGCAGTGAGAATTGGGCTCCACTCAGTGAGCAGGACTACACTAAATGGTACAAATACCCAACAGAGACCCTGCATGCAGAGTTCTGCAAAAACATCCTACAGGTGCAGAGAAACAGCCCCAACCTCCCATGCAGGGCCGAACTGGGCCGCTACCCACTGCTCATCACCACCCAGAAGAGAGCACTGAAATTCTGGATGCATCTCCAGACAAGTCCCCCAGAGTCACTGCAACACAAGGCCCTGAGAGCCCAAGAGCTGAGCCCAAGAAAGAGCCCCCTCCTGGAGTGAGCTGGCCCTGAGGCTGACTGCCCCTAACCCCACTAACACCAGCCAACCTCAGACCAGCGCTGCTCACCAGCTGCCCATTACAGTCAAACAAATTACTGAACAAACTAAAACCTCCTATCTGGAACATTGGGACACAGAAACTAAATCCCACAGTAAACTAAACAGAGAGTCCACCCTAGCAGAGTCTCTCTTCACTGTCAGAGACACGAAGCAGAGACAGATACTGACCCAGTACAGGCATGTATGTATATATCTTTGATATTGTTTATTTGTATTTACATTTTAATTAATTTTACCATAATTATTATTAATAGATATATATACATGAGTTATTCTTGTTATTCAGCTTTATTATATGTTATGTGTTAAAACTGCTTTGGCAAAACATATCACTCCTGTTTGTCATGGCATTAAAGCAAACGCATGAATTTGAAATTTGAATGTGAAAGAGATGGAGAAACACAGTGTGCTCTGTAGCGCGAGGCAGGAAGTTGTTGTGTGCAGTCATCTTTCTACAGGAAGCAACCCAACCACAAGCTAATCCCCAGAGCCCTGCTGTGCATCTACATACACACACACAAACACACATATATACCCCTACACCTACACTACCAGTCAAAAGTTTTAGAACACCCCCATTTGTCCAGTTTTTATTGAAATTTAAGCAGTTCAAATCCAGTGAATAACCTGAAATGGTACAAAGGTAAGCGGTAAACTGACAGAGTTAAAGAAAAAGTTTAGGTTACCAAAAACTGAAAAATAATGTACATTTCAGAGTTACATACTGTTACTACACCCTCTAAAGCATTATTTGGCAGTGTTACACACCGCTCCTGTGTATAGAAGTGACACTGTATTCCTACAATGCGCACATCGTTTGAAAGCTCAGTTTCGATCGGATTTCTTTGCAAATAGGCTTGTTTTGTTCAGAACAACCTAACGATTATTTTTGTGATGTTCTATCAAACACAGAGAAGTTCAGATCCAATGATGTAAAATCGTTGTGTATTAGTACACTGTAAACAGAGTTTTCCATCTTGAAATTTTGAGCTCTCTACGGGTGTGTGTTGCTTCTACCAAAACGTGGATGGTCTTGTTTTGATCACTAGACTGTCGGGGGGGGCATAAATGTGTGTGGGGGGGGGATGGTATAAAAACCAAATTTTTCATTTTTCACATCAGAGAATGTTTCACATCATTGGAAAGCTGAGAGTCTCGGGATACCAAACACTTGGCAAACAACACAACAGTGAAGAGTACACATGGGATTAAAAAGAAGCACATGGATTTGGAGGGTACCAGAGGGGTTTGTCAGCTTAAGGGGATACATTATGTTAAACAAAATGATTCCATGATTTATTTTTTATCTCCAATTGTTTATTTGTTCTATGCTTTAATTTCATAGTACATTGAGACATTAAACTGTGTAAATTACAATAAAAACTGGAAACATTTAGGTGTTCTTTTGACCAGTAGTGTACACACACACACTTACTTACACTTAGTTATTATTTCACTGCCTTGCTGGCCCGTGTGGCTAGAATGGGTACACTGTCACACATCCTTCAGTGTTCAGAAACTTCATAATTAGAGCAGGTATTGCTTTACCATGTGTTGTGTGATGGACTGACTGCCTGACTGACTGACACACTGATACACTGACTGACTGACTGACACACTGACTGACACACTGATACACTGACTGACACACCGATACACTGACTGACTAACTGACACACTGACTAAGTGATACTCTGCCTGGGTGAGTGGGGGACACTGTGCAGGGACCTGGTGTGCAGCAGGTAAAATGAGAAGAGAAAGAGACCAGAGACAGGTTAGACAGGCAGGCGGGCAGGAAGTGAGCATCTCTCTGCAGGTATGTTTATAAATATGAAGGTTGTTGTGGAGACAGATGGGGGGTGGTTGTGCGGTGGTGCGTGCAGCGGTGCGAGTGTGTTTAGTCAGGTGGGGGGGTGATGGCAGGTTGATGGAGGGAGGAAGCTGTGGTTTATTAATAGCTTTGTGTGTGGCCTTGTTTTCATTAATTTATGATTACTGAACTGTGGTTCTTGTCATTCTCTCTCTCTCTTTCTCTCTGCCTCTTTTCTCTCATTCCATCTCTCCTCTACCTCCCCATGTCTCCCTCTGTCAGTACAGTGTCACTCCCTCCCCCTCCCCTTCTCCTCTCTCTTTCTCCTCTCCCCTCCTCCCTCTCTGTCAGTACAGTGTTGTGGTCTGCAGCAGTCCCCCCCCCCCCCGCCGCTCTCACCTTGTACACCTTTCCGAAGGCTCCATCCCCCAGCTCCCCTAGGGTGTCCCATTCCAGCCGGGGGTCCGCGTCCCGTCGCACGTTCTCGTACTGCCGTACCCTCCTCCGCTCCCCCCCCAGGCGGAACAGCCTCATCAGCAGGGCCGCCATGCCCCCTCCCTCACTCTCACCCTTGCCTCTCTCCCCTACCTTCCCTCCTTTCTCTCACTCTTTCCCTCTCTCCTTCTCTTGCTCTTCTCCCTCTCCTTCTCTTCCCTCCCTCCCCTCTCTCTATTTCTTCGTCCACCTGTCCCTCTCTCCCTCCCTCTCTCCTCCTCTCTCTGTGTCTTGATGTGGATGCAGACAGGTAGGTGTGGCCCTTTGCAATTTTCCAAAGGCGAAATCCAGTCCGGTCCGGTTTAAATCAGCCCAGTCCAGTTTAATCCAATTCCCAAACCAAGGCAATGGAGAAATGATCCTCAGAGAGCCCTGTCCCCCAGCAGCCCAGCCCAACAGTGTCAGCAACCTCCCACCCCAGCTCAGAGATACCGGTGGGCAGCCAACAAGCAATGGCGGGCGAGACTGGGATTCAACACTCCTCTCTCCTCAGACGGTCTTCCAGCCGGGCGGGGTCCCAGCGTCATGGCAGCCGCATCCCTGCGCATGTGCAGTGGGCGATGGCAGGCGGGCCGGGAGGCAGCGGGCGATGGGGGTCCGTCGCCACTCGGAGCTGAACAGCACTGTGCGCATCTAGGTCTGTCTCAGTGTCAGGCAGGAAGTGACAATGACGCGGCACCACATCCTAACGAGAGCAAGAAGACAGAGAAAAGAAACCCAACACCTCCCCTCCCTCTGAACGGAAGACAAGCAGCTGCTGATTAAAAAGAAGTGTTTGGGGTTTTTTGGTCTAAAGTTTGATTCCTGGTTTACAGACTGTAAGCGTACAGGTTTGTGTGTCTTTTTATTAATATTTGCCTCTTATGCCCCGCCGGTCCCCCCTCCCTCTGAAGAGGTTTTAAAAGCTTGTCAGTGATGAGGACAGCAGGACACGTCACCTGCACCGCCTGCCTCCAGTGGAGAGACGTGTGGGTGACAGTGAGCATGAGAGACAGAGAGGCCCCCCCCACACCGTCACCTACCTGTTAGACAACCTCCCTCTACCTCTACCTCTCTCTCTCTCTCTCAGTCTTTGTTTGTGAACCTTCTTTCTCTCTCAGTTCAGTTTGAGTTGTCCCTTTTGTGTTTTCAATCTTTTCTCTCTGTTTGCTCTCTCTCTCTCTCTCTCTCTCTCTCTGTCAGTGAAGGTGTTCAGGGCAGGAAATACAATGAGGTTACAGCTCTGTTTACCCTCTGTATGAATATGGGTATCTGTGTGGGTCTGTGGTTTTGTGTGTGTGTGTAAGAGAGAGAGAGAGTGTGTGAGAGTGAGTGTGTGTTTGAGAGAGAGTGAGTGTGTGTGTGAGAGAGAGATGTCATAGTTCTGTTGGAGACATGGTGCCGTGCAGAGGTGCCCACACACTGCCCCCTGGGCTACATGGAGGTTATTGTGCCCTCAATTAAACTGAGCACAGTGCGGCGCGGCAGGGACTCTGGGGGGTTCATAGTGTGGTACAAAGAGGAGCTGGTCAACCACATCAGCCCAGTCAAACAAGGCCCAACACACACAAGGCTTCATATTAAGAAGGGAATAGCCCAGTGTGAGAACCATATATACCTGTGTGCAGCGTATACCCCCCCTCTGAATCCCCCTATTACAATGAGGAATTTTTTAACACCCTCCACACAGAGATCGGCCATTTCCAGGCCCAGGGGAATGTGCTGCTCTGTGGGGACTTCAATGCCCAGACAGGCACCGAGCCCATCTGCATCGGCACACAGGGAAACAGCCATGTGTTTGGCCAGGCCCCTCTGTACCTCACCCCCACCACAACCCAGAGGAACAACCCCGATGGGGCAGTGAACAAGAACGGGAGAGAGATAGTGCATCTCTGCCAAGCCTTGGGCCTGTACATCCTTAATGGCAGGATCAGAGGGGACTCTTTAGGGAGGTTCACGTATTGCTCAGCTCTTGGGACTAGTGTAGTCGACTACGCCCTCACTGACATGGACCCCTCCTTCATTAGTGCATTCACTGTCAGGCAGCAAACCCCCCTGTCAGACCACAACCAAATCACGGTGTTCCTGAAAAGAAGAAGTCAGGCCAGCAACACACAGATACAGCCCAGTAAGCTGTACAACCTTAATCAAACATACAGATGGGCTCCAAACAGCACAGAGGAATTTAACAAAGCAATCAGTTCTACAGAAATAATCAACACTTTCCTCAGCTCACAGTACCAGCCTGACGTGACAGGACTAAATCTGGCCATAAATTATATCAATCAAATATTTCAAATTGCAGCCACAATGGCAAATCTTAAAAAGACAAAGAAAAAGATCAACCAGAATCACACACACACACAGACATGGTTTGATGATGAGTGTAAATCAATACGAACAAATTTAAGGCACCTATCCAATCAAAAACATCATCAACCACAAGACACAGAACTACGCCAGCAGTACTGTGAGACCCTAAAACACTACAAATACACCCTTAAAAATAAAAAACAGAAACACACAAACAAAACACTCACAGACATAGAGAAACCTGTTGACCAAAACCAGTTCTGGGAAATGTGGAACAATTTAAATTCAACAAAACAACAAGAAATGGCAATACAAAATGGAACCATTTGGAAAAAATACTTTGAAAACCTTTATAAAGATATCCAACAAAATTCTCTGTATTTTTGCAGTTATGTTGTAAGTTGCCCTGGATAAGGGTGTGTGCCAAGAAATAAAAATAATAATAATAAAAAATGATCTGACACACAAACAAATTGAAACCAGGGAAAAACTGAAATTACTCGAACAATCAATTAAAAATAATCAAAACCCAACTGACGCTCCAATCACCCTACATGAACTATCTAAAAAGCTCCAGGCACTTCCACCCAGAAAAGCCTCCGGCCCGGACAGCATCAGCACTGAGATGCTCAAACACAGCAGCGCACCTTCACTCAGGCGCGGGGAGTGAGGCAGGGCTGCAGTCTGAGCCCAACACTGTTCAACATCTACATCAATGAGTTGGCCACAGTGTTGGAGCAGTCTGATGCCCCTGGCCTCACCCTAAATGACACAGAAGTCAAATTCCTGCTCTATGCAGATGACCTATTCCTGGGCCCTGCTAGAGCAGCACTGTCAGTCCTGGGCCCTGGCAGTAAACATGAAGACGACAAAGATCATGATCTTCCAAAAAAAGGCCAGACCTCAGGGAAACAAATACCACTTCACGCTAAGCAATACTACCCTAGAACACACCTCAGACTACACTCACCTGGACCTGACTATTAGTGCGTCAGGGGGCTTTAACCTGGCAGTGAAGGCACTCAAAGACAAAGCAAGAAGAGCTTTCTACGCAATCAGAAGAAGATTCTATAAAATTAATATTCCAGTCAAAATCTGTCTCAAACTAATTGACAGTGTGATCCAGCCCATTGCGTTGTGTGGTAGTGAGGTATGGGGTCCACTCAGTCAACAGGACTACACTAGGTGGGACAAACACCCAATCGAGACCCTGCATGCTGAACTCTATAAACACACTGCAGGTGCACAGGAGCACACCAAACCACGCCTGCAGGGCAGAATTAGGCCGCTTCCCAACCCTCATTAATATAAAGAAAAGAGCACTGAAATTCTGGATGCACCTGAAGAAAAGTGAGTCAGACTCACTCCAGTACAAGGCCCTCCAAACCCAAGAGCTCAGCCCTGAAAAGAGTCCCCTGAGTCAGCTGGCCCTGAAGCTCACGGCACTGACCCCCGCTAATACTACGAACAGAGACCAGCATCAGGTCAGCACTGCATACCTGCCCCCAATCAAAGTCAAGCACATTATAAAGATAACCAAAACCTCCTATCTGGAACATTGGAACAATGAAACCAAATCCCAAAGTAAACTGGATTGCTATCGGGCCCTAAACAGAGAATACACCCTGGCAGAGTATCTCTTCACTGTCAGAGATACGAAGCAGAGACGGATCCTGACCCAGTACCGGCTCAGTGCCCACAGCCTGGCCATAGAGACGGGCCGACACAGGCAGACCCGGCTGCCCAGAGAGGAGCGGCGCTATGGTCACTGCGAGACAGGAGAGTTCCAGACAGAGATGCACTTCCTCCTCCACTGCAATAAATATGCCAAATTAAGGGACACATTCTTTAATAAATTCATAAATATTATAAAATCATTTTCTGAATTGATAAATGAAAAAAAAAATAGCTATCCTCCTGGGGGAGGGACACACAGCCCCCCTGGCTGCCCAATATGTAGCCGCCTGCCACAGCCTGAGGGGCTCACTGTGAAAACATACATGAGCACCAGCTGTAAACTTGTCTATTAAGATTTTATTTATAAATTATATTGTACTGTTTCAATTTTTATTTTTTTTATTTTTCTCCTTTTTCTTACCTTTTATTATTTTTCAATGTATGTATATAATATCAACTGCTTTGGCAACACTACGAAACTGTTTGTCATGCCAATAAATGCGAATGTGTGAGTGAGATGGGGAGCTGCAGTAGCTGCCATTAAACACCAGGTAAAGCAGTAGAGGCAGATCCAGTTGATGGCAGCACAACCACAATAACACTTTCGGTCACATCAGAGGTTTTATTATTTGTTTGTTTGTTTTGTTTCAAAATGTGTAGTGAAGAACAATGTTGGAGTTTTCACATGTACGTGTCATAAATACGTCATATCTGCTGGGGAGAGGCTGTACGGACATTCACTTAGAAATGAGTAACTAAATCAGCACAAATGCGGGTGCAGGATCAGCGGCCCAGAAGCACGTAATTATAATAACAATAACAATTAGATTAGACAGTTAGACAATTAATTAGATTAGATTAGACAATTAATAATTAGAAGAAGAATGATGAACAACGGCAACAGTATCCTTTTTGTTTAATTTTTATCAATGGCCAACTGGAAGCTGCAGTGAAATCACAGGAATTAAAATGACAGGTCTGCAGCGTGAGACCGTCGCATTATCTCTATTATTCTGTATAACTGTGCAATTACAGCAACTGTCTTCCTGGAATGATGGCGGGAGACTCCTTCTGCCCCCATCTCTGCCAGTCTCATGTGGGCCTCCCTTCTCTGCCAGTCTCAATGCCACCCCTCAGTCTCCTATGGACACCCCTTCTTCAGCCACTCTAACTCTGGGACATTTATTTCAATATTTATCTAGCCAGAACCAGAACTGGCCGAGGGTTCGAGCTGCTCTGATCTGCCACTTTGTTTACACACAGAGCTGCGGTGGGTTTCTGGGTTAAACTGTTTTGCAGAATGGAGCACCAAACTGTCCCAAGTGCTTAGTCTGTGAAAAGCTCCAGGAATATGTCAATATTACTATAATAATAATAATAATAATAATAATAATAATAATAATAATACCGCTCTCCACATTGGTACTCGTTGCTGTTAATATTATTCCATTCCTCTCTCTCTCTCTCTCTCTCTCTCTCTCTCTGCGGTCTCTGGCACTGTTAATGTGTGCAGCTGCCAAACCCTTTATAATCATCACTTGACACATTTTCTTAAAAATAAGGATCGTGTTTGCAAATGAACCCAATCATCACAACCGCCACTCCTCTGAACACTTTTGAACCAGGAGAGTGCACATTAAATCCCAGGAAACAACTCCCACTCTTATTACTATCCCACTGACTGCTCCAGCTTCCACCAAAATAAAATCTTATGACCAAATGGCAGCCTGGGGTTAATCATTTACAGTAGTTGAAATATATTACATGTAATTATAATGGTGGTAGTTAGAATAATATAAATATTAATAATGCATTCTAGTATTTATAGGGATCAATGTTCATGCTTTCTATTGTACTCGAGGATGGCTGTGCCTCTGAGACAATGAGAGGCAGTTCAATAACATCAAACCAGGGAAGAATCTGCTCATAAAGGAGCAGCTGTCCTTCAAAGTGTTTCAACCGAAAAAGCAGTAAAAGGGGTGAAATTAAACCCTCAGCCCTAGTGTCCAAATTTACTGTAAAACATGCACCACAGTCTCGTTTCACCAGTTCTCATGTGCATTTTGACGAGCACTAAAGAGTTTGTTCCAGTAAAACAAATCAAGCTAGTATCACAATAGTTGTCAGACTGGTTTGTAATGATGCTTTCAACCAGCATAACTTCTAGTAAACACTGATTATGAAATTACTTTTTAGGTAGAATTCCTTTCATTCTTTAATACACACACACACACACACAACAATAACCCTAACCACACAATGCATTCCTGAGCTTAACAAGATCTGTGCATTGTTACTGTACCTGATGACTGAGATATGTTACATGGAGGCTAGGCAGACTGGCAATGTGGTGCAGAGGCAGTTCTAGACCCTTTCAACTGGGGGGGCATGGCTGGGGCCAGGTGTAATATTGGGGTGGCCATCAGTTTCTCTCGGGTTGTGTGGGGAGAGGGGTGCTGATGGTGTTTTGTCCGCGATGCTAGTTAGGGGGGCCCGGCTCTCCGTCACTGTGGCACTGCCCCTCCTGCCCCCACTCAGAACCGCCTCTGGCTCGGTGGGCCGGTCGCATCTCATAACGAGCATTTGGTTGACATGTGCAACTGCCAGCCCCGCTAATAGATCAACAGGTCAGACCGGCTTTCTGATTGGCTGAGGAGGAGGCTGAGCTCATGGTTATGCACACCTGAGAGCCGCCTTCACTCTCATTCATTAGTGACGGACCTGAAGAAACAGAAAGGTGGTGCAAAAAAAAACCCGCCAGAGACATTAAAAAAGGCTCTTGATGCAGAAGCTGTTAAATGTGCCAAATTAACTAAGTTGTTTTCAAAAAGATCTGGTTCAGCTGCTGCTGTAGACAACAGCGCAGTAGTCAAAGATAAGGCAGCAGGGAGAAAACGCACACACACGAGCACATAATATCCAGCGTTAATTACTGCTGAAGTTACTATTTTGTTTGTATCGTATGAAATAACAAGTAGTACAGTGTCTGTAGGAGGTCACACTTTCCTTAACCATAACAGTGATGTAGAGAGAATGTAGACCAACAAACTGATTCATTTATAGAGGTGAGGTTTATATATGAATATTTAACGTTACTAAAAAATAGACTTCAATTTTTAATACAGTATTTATAGTAGATTTAAATGTCAATAATGTTTATTTTATTCAGCATTTTTTAATACATAACAAATCGCATATTTACTTATACATTGTTTAATCCAACATGGTGGACGTGATAAAGGCAAAACCTAACACACTAATATATAACACTTTTATTATACTGTATATATATAAAAACATCAACAACGACCAGTCTAACGGTAGAAAAATTAGGCAATGGGGGATTCGAGGGAGAACACATGACACCTGATCTGTCAGCAATGAAATCTCCCGACATTGGCAATATACTCCTTCACAAATACAGACAACAAAATAAAAGAAATCCTGACATGAACATAAAGAGGATAGTTTGATGAAAACCCATTCAGAAAAAGCTTCAAATTCTGGTCATGTGACATGATCAACTAAAACACAGGGCCCTTGTAAAGTACCATGGTCCCTGATCATGTTTTAGGGATTTATTTAGTGATCTTCTTTGTCTAATATGTGCTTATTCAACTAGGATGCTACTGGGCCCAGCACAGGCAGTGTGGTCCCTCGGCCTTCTGGTCCCAGTGATGCTAGACTTAGCAGAGACAGGTCACAGGTGAGTGCAGTAGAGGTACACTGAAAACAGAGGTACACAGATGTACTGCCAGTCCTTATTATGTGAGCTCTATATGTAATAGTAATTAACATTTGGGGTAGGGGGACTCATCTGCAGGGACAGGCAGCGCAACAGGGAGGCGAGGCAACACAGGCACATCTATAGTGGGGGGTTGTATCTCCAGTTGTTGGATTTCTAATATTTGTCTTAAACATGTTCTAAAAGTGCTGGTGAAGAAAGGACTATTTATCAATTGTCAAATTAAAGTTGAGGAACTCTGTTGTATACTCCCAGGTCTGTGACATCAGCCACTGTGTGTAATCAGTGGTGGAAGGAGATTGTTTGTGATTTGGGTATTGGGGGCTCGTGTGACTAAAATGCCAGGGCTAAATTGTGGTCCCAGTCCGCCCCTGCATGGAGGTGTAAAAGATAGAAGTCTAAAATCTAGCTTGTCTCAGTGAGCTCCTGTGTGATACTGTGACCCATCCATGTCATCATGTAGAAGCGCGCAATGCATGTAGTCTGGTACCACTTCTCCACAATAGAGAGTGTTCGTTCTTTGCAGCCTTGATCAGCTAACCCCTTATATAATAACTCTGTGGTTATCTGAATGCATGCCACTTTCACTGCAGACACCTGTGAAAAGCCTTGTGCACAGCTCGGTCATTCAAAAGATTCTGAAGTTGATGTCTTAGTGAAATGTAACATAATTCCCTTGTTCCATACTTTCTTTTGATGTCCAAGCATCATTTCAAGCACTGCAACCCCCTGTTGCAACACTAAATGATGTTATTGTGACCTTCTACACAAGTGGTGGGCAACCCTGGTCTTGGAGAGCCAACTAAATATCCCAACAAACATATTTTTTATTTTCAATAAGTGAGCTCATAGCCCCGTGCACATCTGGTCCAACTCCTCAGTCTCAGGATGCTGGACACCTGGTAGCCCCTAAAATGTGTTAAAAAATATGCAGGAGGCAGAGCGTTCAGTTCCAGGGCACTTGGCTGTGGAATGATCTGCCGGCCAGTGTCAGGGATGCAGGGCGATGCCAGGGCCGTTCTTGATGTGGTGGGCGCCCCTTCTCAAACCCATTCACCTGCCCTTCTGCCTTAATCAGTATATCCTGGACCATACGCTTGGTGGAAACAAATAATCACCCAATCCCAACACTTTGAAATGTCTGTCTGTACGTGCACAGTGTCTGGATGAGAATTTGCCATTAAATCCAGAGCAACTACATACTGACAGAAATAACAGAACCTTATTACTGAACTGACACAGATAACGACTACAATCAAACAAGGAAACAACAAAACATTTGATTAGTTATTAATTTGTCTGTTGTCCCCGTCAGTAATAATTACTAACTTGATAAAGGGGCAAATTCCAACAACCTCTAGTGGAGTAGAGCTGAACCAAGGGTGCAAGAGTCATTTATCTCTGAATGAACACAAGAGTGATGTGAATGCACCCTTTTTCAATAGTTCAATAGATTATCTGCACATTTACTGTCATGAAAATATGAAGAGTTTGCTGAACTCGGGGGGTGAATACGAGATGTCCTTTTACCCATTATTAACAACCTTCCATTAGAGAGACATTTATCTTATCTTATTTATCTACCTTGTCTTATAAGGAAAACACAGGCAATATTGAAGCACTGTTTACTTTCACTCAAATACCTTATCTTTCTTAAGGACTGAATCTGTATGATTGTTTACTCAGGTGTCCATCCGTTATAGTTGTGGAGATTGTATCGTCCTGGGGATGTGCTTTTTGTTGCGTATTTTCTATTGCAGTTGAGTTTAGAGAGGAGAGATAGAAAGGAAGAAACTGCAGAAAAGAGACTGTCCTGTGCTATACTGTTCTGTGTTATACTGTGTTGTGCTATACTGTGTTGTGTTGTGTTTGCTGTACAAAGCAGGAAAGCAAAGCCCAGGTATTTCTGTGTAAAAATATACATTTATTCTCATTCACACTGCAGACATCTCACACTGTACAATATATACAACATACAATATACCGGTAAATCCCTGAAGGTCAAAGAATAAAGCTTTATTTTACTTGTAATAAAGGGGTTTTATTACATTCTGAAACTGGTTAATGATCCAGTTGTTTTGATATAGATAAGGGATATTTTATTGTGTTACTGTAAACCTCTGCGTGGGCCTTAATGGTTATTATTATTGTTGTTGCAGTGAACACATTGGTTGAAATTATCCCAGTAGTCCCGTAGTCACCCCCCCTTCCCCCGAGTTTACAACTTAAATTGTAAACATGTACATTGAAAATAAAACCATACATCTAATAATCTATCAGTCTGAACGGGGCTCACCAGATATATGAGCACGTTACAAGTGACAAAACCCCTCTGTAAAATCAGTTCAGCCAATGACAATTCAACCCAATCATACATACTGCACTGGAGCGCTTGTAACCATGAGTGGATTACCTTATTGTAGAGCCATACAATACATACACCGATCAGCCATAACATTATGACCACCTGCCTAATATTGCGTAGGTCCCCCTTTTGCCGCCTAAACAGCCCTGACCCGTCGAGGCATGGACTCCACTAGACCTCTGAAGGTGTGCTGTGGTATCCGGCACCAAGACGTTAGCAGCAGATCCTTTAAGTCCTGTAAGTTGCAAGCACATCCCACAGATTCTCGATTGGATTGAGATCTGGGGAATTTGGAGGCCAAGTCAACACCTCGAACTCGTGATTCATCAGACCAGGCCACCTTCTTCCATTGCTCCGTGGTCCAGTTCTGATGCTCACGTGCCCATTGTAGGCACTTTCAGCAGTGGACAGGGGTCAGCATGGGCACCCTGACTGGTCTGCGGCTACGCAGCCCCATACGCAACAAACTGCGATGCACTGTGTGTTCTGACACCTTTCTATCAGAACCAGCATTCACTTTTTCAGCAATTTGAGCTACAGTAGCTCGTCTGTTGAATCGGACCACACGGGCCAGCCTTCGCTGCCCATGTGCATCAATGAGCCTTGGCCGCCCATGACCCTGTCACCGGTTCACTGCTTTTCCTTCCTTGGACCACTTTTGATAGGTACTGACCACTGCAGACCGGGAACACCCCACAAGAGCTGCAGTTTTGAAGACGCTCTGACCCAGTCATCTAGCCATCACAATTTGGCCCTTGTCAAAGTCGCTCAGATCCTTACGCTTGCCCATTTTTCCTGCTTCTAACACATCAACTTTGAGGACAAAATGTTCACTTGCTGCCTAATATATCCCACCCACTGACAGGTGACATGATAAGGAGATTATCAGTGTTATTCACTTCACCTGTCAGTGGTCATAATGTTATGGCTGATCGGTGTATACAGGCATAGGCTATATAAATATATATACACACACACATACACATATTTGTTTATTATTTATTATGTTTTATTTTATTATTTATGATGTGCAGATGTTTCTTATGTAAAGGTTTTTTTAGTTTTAAAATACATACATACAGATGGGTGACAAATTAAAGGAAAAACCTGAAGAAATGAGTGGAGGAACATAACGAATGCAGATGCCTCCAAACAGGTGTACTGCATGTTACAATTAAGCAATTAACATCCTATCATTCTCTGTGGCATGTATACAAATGCTGAGCAGGACCAGTAGACCTCCATTTTGGATCAAGTTGACAAGTGGAAAGGATCTGAGTGACAGAGGGGTCATTATTGGGGCACGAATGGCAGCAGCTTCAGTCACAGACTGCTCAACTGGCTAGTGTTTCAAGAGGAACAGTGACTAAAGTTACTTCTGCATTTAGACCTATGGGAAAGACATCAGTAAACAGGGTTGGACATTGTGGTGGAAACCATACATTCGATGACCGTGATGCTCGTGCATTACAGCGATATGTAAGGAAAAACAGAAGAGCAACTCTTTCCCAGGTGACTGAGAATGTCAATGCAGGATGTGATCTGACTGTCAGCAAGAACAGTCCGTCGAGAACGACACAGAGGATATTATAGCAGGGCTGCAGTACAGAAACCCCTCATTACAAGACAAATGCACATCTGAGAGTTCAGTGGTGCAAAACCCATAGGCACTGGTCTACAGAGATGTAGAAAAGGAGAGATGGTTAGATTAGTCATACTTCACCACATTCTCAACAAGGGGGCGAGTGCATGTGTGGGACACCGAGAGAACGGTACAGGCCTGACTGTTTGACCCCTACAGTAAGGGGGTCCGGAGGCTCTGTTGTGCTGTGGGGGGCATTTTCCTGGTATGGTTTGGGTCCACTTGTCCCCTTAGAGGGAAGGGACACTGCAAATCATTACAAAGTTATTCTGAGTTATTCTGACCTTTATCCTATGGTGACACATTTCTCTCCTGATGGGAGTGGTCTCTTGCAGGATGACAATGCCCCATCCACAGGGCACAAGGGCTCACTGAATGGTCTGATGAGTATGACAATGATGTGAATCACATGTTATGGCCTTCGCAGTCACCAAATCTCAACCCAGTTGAACACCTATGGGAGATTCTGGACCGACGTGTTAGATATAGCTCTCCACCACCATCATCAAAACCCCAAATGAGGGAATATCTTTGGGAAGAATGGTGTTCATCCCTCCAGTAGAGTCCAGAGACTCTAGAATCTGTGCCAAGAGCATTGAAGCTGTTCTGGGGCTCGTGGTGCCCAGCACCTTACTTTTTCCTTTTTCCTTTAATTTGTCACCTGTCTGTGTGTGTATGTATATATATATATATACAGTGAGGGAAAAAAGTATTTGATCCCCTGCTGATTTTGTGCGTTTGCCCACTGACAAAGAAATGATCAGTCTATAATTTTAATGGTAGGTATATTTTAACAGTGAGAGACAGAATAACAACAAAAAAATCCAGAAAAACGCATTTCAAAAAAGTTATAAATTGATTTGCATGTTAATGAGGGAAATAAGTATTTGATCCCCTATCAATCAGCAAGATTTCTGGCTCCCAGGTGTCTTTTATACAGGTAACGAGCTGAGACTCTCTTAAAGGGAGTGCTCCTAATCTCAGCTCGTTACCTGTATAAAAGACACCTGTCCACAGAAGCAATCAATCAATCAGAGTCCAAACTCTCCACCATGGCCAAGACCAAAGAGCTGTCCAAGGATGTCAGGGACAAGATTGTAGACCTACACAAGGCTGGAATGGGCTACAAGACCATCACCAAGCAGCTTGGTGAGAAGGTGACAACAGGTGGTGCGATTATTCGCAAATGGAAGAAACACAAAATGACTGTCAGTCTCCCTCGGTCTGGGGCTCCATGCAAGATCTCACCTCGTGGAGTTTCAATGATCACGAGAACGGTGAGGAATCAGCCCAGAACTACACGGGAGGATCTTGTTAATGATCTCAAGGCAGCTGGGACCATAGTCACCAAGAAAACAATTGGTAACACACTACGCCGTGAAGGACTGAAATCCTGCAGCGCCCGCAAGGTCCCCCTGCTCAAGAAAGCACATGTACAGGCCCGTCTAAAGTTTGCCAATGAACATCTGAATGATTCAGAGGAGAAGTGGGTGAAAGTGTTGTGGTCAGAGCTCTTTGGCATCAACTCAACTCGCCGTGTTTGGAGGAGGAGGAATGACCCCAAGAACACCATCCCCACCGTCAAACATGGAGGTGGAAACATTCTGTTTTGGGGGTGTTTTTCTGCTAAGGGGACAGGACAACTGCACCGCATCAAAGGGACGATGGACGGGGCCATGTACCGTCAAATCTTGGGTGAGAACCTCCTTCCCTCAGCCAGGGCATTGAAAATGGGTCGTGGATGGGTATTCCAGCATGACAATGACCCAAAACACACAGCCAAGGCAACAAAGGAGTGGCTCAACAAGAAGCACATTAAGGTCCTGGAGTGGCCTAGCCAGTCTCCAGACCTTAATCCCATAGAAAATCTGTGGAGGAGCTGAAGGTTCAAGTTGCCAAACGTCAGCCTCGAAACCTTAATGACTTGGAGAGGATCTGCAAAGAGGAGTGGGACAAAATCCCTCCTGAGATGTGTGCAAACCTGGTGGCCAACTACAAGAAACGTCTGACCTCTGTGATTGCCAACAAGGGTTTTGCGACCAAGTACTAAGTCGAAGGGGTCAAATACTTATTTCCCTCATTAACATGCAAATCAATTGATAACTTTTTTGAAATGCGTTTTTCTGGATTTTTTTGTTGTTATTCTGTCTCTCACTGTTAAAATACACCTACCATTAAAATTATAGACTGATCATTTCTTTGTCAGTGGGCAAACGTACAAAATCAGCAGGGGATCAAATACATATATATAGCCTACTAGACTGTGTAGTGGGGTTCCTGTGGGGTTTAATTGTTCTGTAGACGATTATATAATTAAATAACAGAATAAACAACAATACATGTTTTTAGTCTAAAACTCTAACTGTTCAGTCAACCTCAATCGAAACTCATTACACATGGTGTACTGGATTCAGTGTTGCCAGGTCCTCTCCATAAATTCCCCTGGATTGCTGGTGAAGTGAGGTCGGGGGCGGGGGGGAATACCCCATACAAATGTTGCCCCAAAATTTTCCCCTGGGCTCTTAAAAATCCCCCAAATTTTGGGGAAAATCCCCTGATCTGGCAGCAGTGACTGGATTACCCACTGGATACCGCCCAATGGCTATGATTGACAGAGGGGGTTTAGTTGCATTGAAAAAGATACCTACGTGAAGTTGATTCCTTATTATTATTATTATTATTATTATTATTATTATTATTATTATTATTATTATGGTAATGGTTACTTATTGCTTCGTGTTTACTTTATTTATTGTTACTGTTTTCAGATTTTCTGCAAAATAAGCAATGTTTACTTATTTTTTATATCTGATTTGTGGTTTCCGAAAAATAAGTAATGGTTACTCATTCCTTATTCCAATTACTGTTTTTTCGAAAAATAAGAAGGATAATGATTATATATATATATTTGTTATATTTTTCCCCGTTGTACAAGAAATAAGTAATGGACATTTATTTCATATTCCTGTTTTCCGTTTTGGCAAAAATAATTAATTGATCCTTATTTCTTATGTCTGTAATGGTTCCTTATTCCTTATTTCTGTTTCCTTGTTTTCGAAATATTACGTGCTCTTCAAAGAACAACGGTCAAAAGAATAAGTTATGACAAGCGTAATCATTGCTGTTTTATCCAGATTAAAGTTACTAATGATGTGTTATTACTTTTTATCAGTGGCATACCTTCATCTCACGTGTGGGATGGGGGTCAGTGGTAAATTACACTTACACTTAACTTACACTTTAACTTGTAAATAACACTTATGCTACTTAAATGTATTACAATGAGATAAACAGAAATAAGTAACCACATTTGTTTTAGAACCGTGAAACAAAAATAAGTAGGCCTAATCATTACTGATTTTTTACAAACCAGGACACAGAAATAAGTATATTTTTATTTTTTATCCACATTTTACTTTTGATGATATTGTCAAATGCTATTTGATCGATGTATGAAAAATAAGTAATGAGAACTGTTGCCTGTGTTCGCTTATAATATCGATGCACTGATCACGCTTCTCTGCTGGTACAAGCACAACCAAAGATGCGCACCTTCAGAGAGTTCTCACTTTATTTGTATTATGAATGCAATGCAAATCAACACAGACTAACGGTGACACAAAGCGCCAGGGGTCTATGACAATACAGAAAGTACAATATAGAAAAACCTTGAACACACAAGCACACCATCAGATACCAGGCAACAAGCCGGGGGCTCCATATCGGCTGAAGCAAATGCGTGGTAAAATGTGCTGTGTGTTACATGTTGACACATGTAAAGATAAGTGTTCTTAAACTGCGAAATGAAAATAATGTATTGAAAAAGCGTGACACTGTCTCTCTGTCAGCCCATAAAGAAGCCCCTCTTTGCCGTAGCCTACCTTTATTTAGTGCCCGACGTCTTTGCACAAACCCATAGTAGATCCTTGAGCCCTTGAGAAATAGTGTCATGTTATTGTATGGGTGTGTATGTAATGTATTGTCATATAAGTCTTAACATTCGCAAACAGGAAAATAAGAAATCAGTAACAATGTAGCCTATATTTTATACAAAATATGGAAACGTAAAATAAGTAACCATTACGTATTTTTCGAAAAGTCTGAAATAAGGAATGAGCCCATTGTCTATTTTATGGGAGCCGTGGATCAGAAATAACAAAGAACCTTTACTTATTTTGTTGAAAAACTGGGAACAGGAATACGAAATAACTATCCATTACTTATTTCTTGAAAATTTGAGAAAAATATAAAAATAAGTAACCTTCCCTTATTTTTCTGAAACAACGAAAACATGACTTATTTTGCAGAAAAACTGAAATCAGTAACAATTATCCATTGTTAAGTTATTGAAAAACAATTAAAAATATATATTTAATTATTATCGTACATATCGCATTAATATTTTTTTATAAATCAGACATAATTAACCATTACTTAAAAAAAAGGAATAAGGAGACGCTTCGAAATATAAAAGCAAAGCGGCAAACGGGAAGTAAATAAATGAATGTTAAAATTTAATAATTTAAAATTAAAATACAGGAATAAGTGCATTTTGAAATAAATACAGAAATAACTAGATAAATGGACATTTATTTATTTCAACATTTTATTTATTTATTTTCCTGTGTATTTATTTAAAATGTTGGCATGGATAGTCCTCCAATTGGGCGGGGGTTGCATGTTATTTTTAATGTCTAAACATTTACTAAATTAAACTAAATATAACGTCCCTACTAGCTAACTAGGTTAACTTACTGTACCAGTAAGATGATGCCAGACAGATCGTTGTTGATTAATCTACATGCCAGCCTTATTTTATTTCAAGCCCTTATTCCTCAATGTTTTTTGTTTTTTTTAATATATATGAACTACACAATATATACAGTATTTCATATTTTCATCATATGTATTCTATGTACACCTGAGCAATTTATAACTATTTACCAGAAAGGTGAGATTTTAATGTGCATTGTAGTATACTGCATTATAGTTATTTATAGCCCTCTCATGATAACTCATTCATTTTGGATACCTCTATTTAGGCGGAAATCTGCATTTTTACATTACAGTCAACAGGTTAGCGTTGGTCGCTTGAGTATCCGCAGGCCGGTGGTGGTGGGCCGCTCTGGGTCAAGTCGCAGTCCGCTGCTCCAGGACCAGGGTTGCTGATGTAGACCAAATTAAACCTTGACGCCCACCTAGTCAATTACAAACCAGTACCCACAGTGGTGTCTGATTGTTTTACCCTCTGTCTGTTGTTAAGTCTGTTATAAATGACTGGGTTTTAATATGCTACTATTCGTGTTTGGATTTGGTGTCGGGGGCCCATCCCTATAAACCAATGTTGCCTAATTTACAGAAAGTATTGCAATACAGATGGTATGTGAAAACATTAGAGCAATTTATGCTCCACTGTGAATTTAAATATATATATAATAGTAAAACCAGAGAAACTGATAATTTTGCAGTGGGCTCTTAATTTTTTACAGAGCTGTATATATAGCCATCCATCCATCCATCCATCCATTTTCGAAACCGCTTGTCCTGGTGAGGGTTGCGGCAAAGCCGGCAGGTATAGGGCGCAAGGCAGGAATTCACCCAGGATGGGACACCAGGCCAGCGCCGGACATATATATATATATATATATATATATATATATATATATATATATATAATTATTATACATTTGTTTAGCCACAGGATATCGGATTAGAAAACAGTTTCTTACACAGAGTTAACGTAAACCCTGAGCCCTGAGCCGGAATGGGAGGGAGGCCCGGCACGGGAGGAGGAGGGAGAAGGAGAGAAAGAACAGATATATGCCCTGGCTCCAGAACCTCCCCCTACCCCAAAGGAACCACCAAAAAGAAAGGGGGAACATCTGGGGGGGGGGGGTTGGGTGAGCACTGAAAAGAGAGAAGTGGTGGACAGAGAGGAGAACTCTGCCAAGAATTCAAACAGTGTCTCCTCTTTGGAGGAAGCCCAAGACAGTCGAGCCCCCCCCCCTCGCTGGAGCCAGGGCTGAAGCCCCACTCCCTCTTCCAGTGAAAACAGGGGTTGCAGAGTCCGGAACATCGGGCCCCGCCGTGGTGGAGTGGCCCCTGAAAAGATACCCACCACGCCCCCACGTGTGAGAGTGGAGAGCGGAGCCTCAGGAGCCAGCCCTCCCTCTGGCTGCGACGGGCCGGTGCTGAGAAAGAAAGTCCCAGAACCGTTGCAGCTGGAGGGTGAATTAGATCAGGTGCTGCCTCGAACAGAAAGAAAAGCAAAGGCCAGGAACATCTGCGCCGCACAGGGGCCCGACAGGGGAAGAGTCGCGAAACCGCCAGCACAGAAGGGTGTCTCCTCCAGCCACCTCGGAGATGTCACGGCGGTTTCAGACAGCGGTGGAGGTAAGGGGGACAGAGGAGCGGCCGGCCCACAGTCTCACCCTCCAGGGGTCATTCATGGAGATATTGGGGGTCCAGGGCCTCCGCGATGGAGGAGTTGGCCAAACAGCCAAGGGAGAGAAAGAGAGAGGAGAGGAGATACCCCTACTCACCCCCTCCCTCTTGTTAAGAAGATCCAATAGGTGGGGAGGGGGGGAGCTGAAAGGCACTTTCCTCCTCCTGACATGTTTGGTCCTCTGCAGGATTGTATTAAAATAATTGTTTTTAATGTTGAAAAATGAAAGACTGATTATTGTCTTTGTTTAAAATGTTTTTAAACTTACAAGGGTTTGAGGTTTTTTTTTTATGATTATGGTTTGTCTGATGTGTTGACCGTTTTAAGTATTGAGAAGAAATGCATTGGACTGTTTTGTTTGAAGAATATGTTTTGGTGTGTTATGTTGTTTAATGCATTTACCATTTTGAAAACAACACATCAGATAGTTTTATTTTGGTTCTTGTTATTTTGGCAGTTAGCCATCTTACACAAATAGTTTTGAAAGGTAATGCACTTTTGAACTCACTTGTTTGATTTAAACTTTTTATGATTTTAAAAAGTTTTAGTGATGATTTTAGAAGACATTTTATGTATTAACATTTTGAATGTTTTTTTATATTTGTACATGTAAAATACTCAACCTTAATAATAAACAAAGTTAACGTAAAGAAAGCCCTTAATTTTAGAGTGATGTGTAATATAATCAAACATGGATGCATGAAGCTTACCTAAGAATCTGGTCATTTAGCACCTTTTGTGCGTCTTGTTTAATATTCTGCCTTTTTAAATAGAAACCAAAAGGCAATGATGTACTATACTATGAGACACTATACTAATTAATTAAAATATCCCAACAAACATATTTTTTATTTTCAATAAGTGAGCTCATAGCCCCGTGCACATCTGGTCCAACTCCTCAGTCTCAGGACGCTGGACACCTGGTAGCCCCTAAAATGTGTTAAAAAATATGCAGGAGGCAGAGCGTTCAGTTCCAGGGCACTTGGCTGTGGAATGATCTGCCGGCCAGTGTCAGGGATGCAGGGCGATGCCAGAGCTGTTCTTGATGTGGTGGGCGTCCCTTCTCAAACCCATTCACCTGCACTTCCTCCTCAATCGGTATATCCTGGACCATACGCTTGGGTGGAAAAAATAATCACCCAATCCCAACACTTTGAAATGAGAGGGCACCCCTCTCAGAAATCCACCACAAATCCAATGCAACACTTCTTTCAGTCATTAAAACCAGAAACAAGCCTGCAGTCGCTTAGAAACCCAGGTGTATTTCCAGTCAATCACTGCAACACCATCAATCACTGTAGTTACACCAGGACATCCAGCGACAATCTGCTTACACTGTAACCTTCGGCAGAGATGTAGCCTACAGGTGGGACATATAGATAAAATTCAACTCAAGGTCATAATGTAGAAGTGTAATCACCTGTTTTATAAAGGTAAGGGCCGATGGAGCGCTGATGAGTTAAAAAACAGCAGGGTAGGGGGTACTCCAGGACCGGATTGAAAACCCCTGCCTTAGATGATCCCTCGCCACTTCAGTGTGCAGATGAGCGACAGCCCCTTTATCAGCGCGTGCGCGTCACCGAGTGTGTACCTGGCTCGGCCAGTTTTTCAGTTGCTGTTGTGTTGAGACTGCACATTCGCTGTCACACACTGAGCAACACTTTCATTATTACAACAGATTCTTCAGAAATCCCTTTGATTAGGCAATGTAATGTATCTTGTAGTTAGCAGTTTGAAGCATAGGCCTATATATTGTGCAGTCTTTGTTTTGTTCAAATTAAGTTGTTTTTTTTTAACAAGAAATTACAAATTGTATTTAATGTGCTTACAATATAGGCGTTGTTGTTTTATCTCTCGTCCCATTGTTTTATAGGGCAGTGTCAACGTGTGTATCTAAAGGTGTGTTTACACCTCCAGTATTATTCACATCCTTCCTAGCCCACTAGTGGGTTTTAGCGACATAAATACAAGTGTGCATCCAGAAGGCTATTTGTTTCATATATTTATGACAAAAGTACTATTTTCAGACATTCACTAGTGGATTTAACAAGACATATTTGTACAGTATATTTGTTAAAGAACGAGGTTGAAAATTATTCATACCCTAAACATTCAAATCCAATCAACTTTGGACCAACATGTTTCTCACTGTGATCATCTTAGTGTTTTATATTTGCATGAAAACACCCTTTTTTTTGCTAAAACCAACTTTTTGTTACATCGCACCGGGTATCAATACATCTGGAGGGACTGTACATTAGCAATTAGTACAATGTGATCTGCAACAGTGTGGAGATGCAGAAATACATGTAGATGTGATTATTATTAATTATTATTGTTGTTTGTTTTAGACCCTTTATGTTGAGAAAGGATGCAGGGCAGCATATTCATGTTTTTTGAAAAGCACCTGTGACTGAAGTCTCCCCTGAAGCTAGTTGTGATATAATTATCTCCAACACCAGTGAAGTTCAGATAGGCAGGAGGTGTTGTTACGAGTGATCACTGTTTAGGGTGACACAGTTAAAATAAAAATAGTTAAAATACAAAATCAAATACATGCTTTACTAGTACTTTCAAGTGGGACTACAAGCTCAGTTGCAATCACATTTATTTACCAAATTGTTTTTATAGTTTGTACAATACAGGATGCACCATATTTTTAAGGACTTTTTTCAATCAGATATAGTTTAATTGTGTCAGAAGATCAACTGACAAGAGATGAATATATAAGAAAGGGTCCCCCTCCACTAGTGATAGATGCCGACCCTTACACTTTGTTGGATCCAAGCGAAGATGTTTTAACAGTAACTGTATCAGAAATACCAGTGGCTAGAATACAATAAAAACAGCAGAGCAATACTATTGAATAAGTTTGTAGAGCAGTACATTAAACTTACATTAAAATAACTTGGGATACCGTCTAGATGTAGTTAAAAGCATTAAATAACAACCATTTGTAGCAGCCTTAATTTGTTTTCCGGCTGTACCCCTCAAAACATTTAGCTGCATGACACCCCTGAAAGTATCTATGAAAGTCAGTCATGTAAACGGTGAACACATCTTTCTGTCTATACGTGCAATCAGATGAGATGAGCTGTTTGAATTCACCATTAAATCCAGAGCAACTACATACTGACAGAAATAACAGAACCTTATTACTGAACTGACACAGATAACGACTACAATCAAACAAGGAAACAACAAAACATTTGATTAGTTATTAATTTGTCTGTTGTCCCCGTCAGTAATAATTACGAACTTGATTAAGGGGCAAATTCCAACAACCTCTAGTGGAGTAGAGCTGAACCAAGGGTGCAAGAGTCATTTATCTCTGAATGAACACAAGAGTGATGTGAACGCACCCTTTTTCAATAGTTCAATAGATTATCTGCACATTTACTGTCATGAAAATATGAAGAGTTTGCCGAACTCGTGGGGGTTAATGAGAGATGACCTTCTACCCATTATTAACATGCTTCCATTTGAAAACTCAGACGATATTGAATTAGCTTTCACTCGGATACATTTTCTTTTCTTTATTAAAGACTGAATCTGTATGACTGTTTACTGGCCCCCCAGGGTGTACATCAGTTGTAGTTGTGGAGATTATATTGTCCTGGGGTTGTGCTTATTGATGCATATTTTCTGTTGCTGAGTTGAGAGAAAGGAAGAAACATCAGAAAAGAGGCAGAGATGAGAGAGAGAGAGAGAGAGAGAGAGAGAGAGAGAGAGAGAGAAAGGCAGAGAATTAGCTGAAAGATAAATTAAACACAGGTAAAGATTGCAGTTCATAAATATGAGTAATACACAAAATCGCCCCAAAATCAGACCCTTAGGAAATGCAAAACGGTCGTGCCTTTAGGACATTGTAGGGGGATGATATTGACATTGTTCACTGTTTATTTTGTATCATTGTATTGATCGAAACACTCATGAAATAGCAACAGGTCCCCTGGACCCCAGTGGGAGCCTAGGTGGCCCCCAGACCCCTGGCTTCAGTGTGGGCACCATTTCTCCATCGCAGGTATTTTTCTGTTCTGCCGCTCTCATGCCTAATGGTTTATTTATATTTTCATATTTTGTATTAATTATACAAGAACAAGTAAAGTTTGATTGATAGGCTGGGAGCCTGCCAAACTCAACCTGAGATAAAAGTGATTTAACTTAGGATAATATACAATAATATAATTGTGAATTTACTTTCCTGTAGGCAGTAACCTGTGTATACATCTAGTTTGCCTTACATACATATTATATTTCAATAGTTTGACAAAGACTGTGTATGCTCTTCAGTTTATAGTACTGTAAATAGTTTAATGAAATGAAAGGATGCTGATCTGATAAGATACATCGAAAATGCTGCAATGGATAAATTGTGTTGATTTATCATTACTGTTATTGTTTTATTAGTAAGTACTTTGGATTGGCCTAGGACTTTACACTGGAGTTTCCATTTTTATCTTGTATCAAATATCAGAAGATATAATAATTGCTGAATTAAGTCCTATTATCTAGGGACCCGCCACACATATAACCCACAGCGGTCAAATCCACTGAAAACAAGATACACAAGTTACCACAATACTTTACTAATACTTGACTTGAGGTACAAACATGTAAAATAACAAACAAGTATTATGATTACGCTAGCCGTTCCTACAATTCAGATCCCATACACAACTAGGGTTTATGTCATTGTGATTTACCTAATTATTGACTAGTACACGAAATATACTACCTGTGTGGTTTACTGAGATTCAGTTATGCAGACGTCCGATAGCGGGGAGGGCTGGCAGACTGCTTCGACTTAAGGATGGTTGCAAAGCTTTCAGGTTTTTGGTGGAGAAGTTCTGGTTCTGGTTCTGTTCAGTCCTCCTGGATTTTGTCTCCTTGGTTTCTTCTCCCAGGTTGTTCCACTCCCAATTGCTAGTTTTACATTTTGGTTTTCATACATTTTAGACAAAGAGATTCTGATGTCTTTCCTTCTGAGCTTCTGATTGGCCAGGTTTGGGGTAATAAAATTGAAATTCGAATCGAAGCAGTCTTTGTCATTCCTCTCCCTTGATTCCTACAGAATGTGTATTGGGGGTGTGATGGCTTTGAGGAATGTGAAAATGGTTCAAATGAGAGTTTCTAACTCTCTACATTGTCAAGTTTTAGTTCTATCAATTACATTTTCATGTCCCTCAAAGCATGACCTTAAAGTTCATACCAAACAAGCTCTTTTATAGTAATGTTAATTTAGAGATTTCTTGGAGTTTCGGTGAGGCTGGTCTGATGCCCATGTCATCGGAGGATCCATTAGGATGTGTGAATAATTCTCTTACCAAATGATAATGTTGCATTGTATGTGAAATATAAATGGTCCAATGGATGTTGTAGCTAATGTTCTTTCTTTTAAGACCAAACACGGCTTGAGCATGTTTTGGTTCTGAGGTAGAATTACTTAAGTGTCATTAAGTTAGTTTTAAGTCACCTTTTATAAGAATTTAAAACAAGGGCAGTAATGTTCAGACTGTACAATGCACTAGTTAGAGCTCATCTGGATACTGTGGACAGTTCTGGGCTCCACACTTCAAGAAAGATATCGCTGCTCTAGAGGCAGTTCAGAGGAGAGCAACCAGACTTACTCCAGGTTGAAGGGAATGTCCTACTGAGAGACTGAGGACCTGAACCTTTTCACCCTGGAACAGAGGAGACTATGTGGGGACTTGATTCAAGTCTTCAAAATCATGAAAGGTATCAACCACATCAAACCAGAGGAGCTTTTCTAGATCAGCAGGGACACACGCACCCGGGGACACACGTGGAAAAAGGGCTTCAAGGCATTCAAGACCAAAAACAGGAGACACTTCTTCACACAGAGAGGCGACACAATCTGACCAAACTCCCCAGCGATGGGGTTGAAGCTGAAAATTTGGGAACATTTAAAAACAGACTGGATAGGATCCTTGGATCATGATAAAACGAGCATGATGGGTCAAATTGCCTCCTCTCCCTTATAAACTTTCTTATATTCTTATATTCTAATGTTCTTATTGTTTGTTATCAAACTGAGGAAGAAGCTGGGTAACACTTCTGTTAGCAGCATGTAGTTTGTATTTGGGTTTGTTGCTCTGGTCTATGGAATATATAAAGTATTTTGAATGTCTGAGTTTCACAAAAGAAATCTCCAATTGCAATGTGGTGCTGGTCTCTGTGGAAGACGGGCATGGCAGCCCATGTGGCAGTGGGAGGGTCTGCAGCATGGGCGTGTTATCTGTCGTGCTTAGGTGAGCACAGGCCTGTCGTGAAACACAGAACTTCAAAGCTGTCTCCTTAAGCCCTTTAACACAAGCCCACATTTCTCAGTTAGCAAGGTATATGCATTTATGTATATATTTGCCAAAATAAGGTCATATGATTTACAATACTGATCACAAAACGGGTCTGGTTGAAATGTAGCTTTATGTGTTTTCATTTGTTGAAAGGCTATAGCATGTGTGGTCCGTTGGTATGTAAAAACATGCCACTAGTGTAACAGGGTTATAATTGGGATTTGTTCTTTGTTTGCATAGTTTCATTTTTGTTTTGTTTTATATGTATTCACTTTAGGTTATTGCATGGTGTCTTTTGTGTTTAATGTTATTTCCCTGGGTGAACTCCCCTCCCCAGTCTGCTCTAACTAGCAAACCTTTTAATTGATTGGCAATTGAATAATTGGGAACAGCTTTTTGCTTTGGTATAAAACCCCTGTTTTTGTGTGTGTGAGGTGCAGTGCAGGAGAGAGGGAAATTATGAGAATCTAAAATGAGATATTTAAATAGAAAAATCATATATTTGACTGGTGGTGTTGAAGAAATGGGGTATTTTTAAGAAACGCACAAAAGAAAGCCTTTATTTTAGAGTGTGCTAGTCATGTATTTCCCTGCTCTCTCCTGCACTCCACTTGTGTGTGACTGAGTATAAGATTTTAATGGTTGTACTCTTCTCTGTGTTTATTTTATGTATTGTATCTACATGAATGTGATAATTGTTACTGGAAACATCTCTTTTAAATATATTGTTTTATTTGAAAATAAAGACTTCAATTTCTGTGTCCACTTAACAGGTAAAAAGATCCTGTGGAACGTATTACAGAAATGAATTTAGGGGACCCTGACCCCCTAATTAAATCAGCAGGCTGCTGTAGTCTGACCGTGCCCTCGTCATGATACACCAGCACAAAATGTAGCTGGCTGATCGCCTTTTTTCATACAGAGGTCTTTAGATAAGGCATTTAATAATAAATAAAAAAACACAAGAATATCATAGATAATGACTTGTTCTACTTTTAACTTGTGTAACCCCAGTGGTACATGTTTTGGGGGAATGACCCATATAGACATTATTCAGTGTGCCTGGTGAATTTGGTGAAAGGCTGTAGTGTGTGGTCTGTTGGGCATTTGGCTTCACTGTCCCAATGCTCTTTGGAAATGTGCTATACTCTGTTGTGTTATACTGTGCTGTGCTATACTCTGTTGTGTTATACTGTGCTGTGCTATACTCTGTTGTGTTATACTGTGTTGTGTTATACTGTGCTGTGTTATACTGTGTTGTGTTATACTGTGTTGTGTTATACTGTGCTGTGCTATACTCTGTTGTGTTATACTGTGCTGTGCTATACTGTGTTGTGTTATACTGTGTTGTGTTATACTGTGCTGTGTTATACTGTGTTGTGTTATACTGTGCTGTGCTATACTGTGTTGTGTTATACTGTGTTGTGTTATACTGTGCTGTGCTATACTGTGTTGTGTTATACTGTGCTGTGCTATACTGTGTTGTGTTATACTGTGTTGTGTTATACTGTGCTGTGTTATACTGTGTTGTGCAAAGCAGGAAAGCAAAGCCCAGGTATTTCTGTGTAAAAATATAAATGTATTCTCATTCACACTGCAGACATCTCACACTGTACAATATATACAACACATCATGTTATATACAACACAAATATACATCGGCATCGGCACCCCACCCACTGGGATTCAGTAGATTATTTCAAATCACTAATGAAATGAGCTCAGCTGGGATGACAATGAGAAATAGTTGTGACCCTCGAGCACCAGAGATCAACACTGAAAAACGCCATTGTGATTATTATTGTCATTATTATGTTACAGCACTCGGGAGCCCTGGACGGGGTGGCAGTGGACCACAGCTCTCCTCAAGGGCGAGGGGGCTCTTTCACAGTATCAGTGCGTGAGGGGGAGGGTTAGTCAGCTTACCCCCCATACCCCCCCCCCCCCACACACACACACAGTCTGGACTTTATCCAGTTTACCAGTAAATCCCTGAAGGTCAAAAAATAAAGCTATTCACTTTGTATGTTTTTTTATGACTTTGTGAAACTGGGTAATGATCCAGTTGTTTTGATATAGATAAGGGATATTTTATTGTGTTACTGTAAACCTCTGCGTGGGCCTTAATGGTTATTGTTGATAATCCCGGAGTCCCCACTGATGGGTTTCCTGCTGGACCTTCCTCACCCCCCTCTGTTTACAACTTTAACTGTAAACATGTACATTGCAAATAAAACCATAAATCTCTTCATTTAATTCAGCAGCATTTTGCCCCATTCTAGGAAATCTACTCGTTAACGCCCCCACCTTCTATGTGTTTTTTAGATTTGTATTGTATTCAAAAAATTCTGACGGTGGGAGTATCTGTAAGCACAAGGAGAGGGGTGACCAGCCTGTGAGTGCAGTGCCCCCCCACCTCTGACATGCAGCCTGGCACGGACAAGAGAGACAATACAAAAATAATACATTTAAAAAATATGTAACATATATTTCACTAGCAATTAATGTCCCTTCTTTTTCACCACCACTTCCACCTTCATCGCCGCCTCCTCCTCCTCTTCCTCTGGCGCTCTGTCTCTCTCCCCCCTGGCGTCAGGACTCTTGCCGGCCCTGTGTCGTGTGTCCCACGCTCATCATGTTTGTGATGGGCTCTCTGCAGAGGGGGCAGCATCCAAATTCCCATCTCACCCTTTGGGCACAGCTCAGACACAGGCACTGGTGCCCGCAGGAGAGCAGCATGGTGGCGCCACGGCTGTAGCACACGCTGCAGTCCTCGTCTCCGTCTGTGGAGCAGGAGTGGGTGGCCGAGCCGTCTGCAGAGAGAGGGAGAGACACTGTGAGATGGGCGCACGCAGAGCGGGGCAGAGACAGAGAGAGACACAGCGCGGTGCAGAGACAGACACAGAGACAGAGAGAGA
The DNA here is from genome assembly GCF_036373705.1 of Amia ocellicauda. Taxonomy (NCBI): domain Eukaryota; kingdom Metazoa; phylum Chordata; class Actinopteri; order Amiiformes; family Amiidae; genus Amia; species Amia ocellicauda. The sequence continues at coordinate 33,085,547 of NC_089858.1, read as the reverse complement.
CACACACAGCGGGGCAGAGACACCATGAGAGGGGCGCACGTATAGTGGGGCAGAGACAGACACGGAGGGACAAGAGGTAAGAGACACAGACAGACACGGAGCACAGAGAGGGAGACGGAGAATTTAACAGTGACGGGAGCAGCAGAGTGAATATCAGGGTATGGGGGAGAGTGTCAGTGGGTTAAAGTGAGGGGGTTAGTGGGAGAGTGCGTACCGTCAGACAGCTCATAGTCCACGTCATGGGAGTGCAGGTTGTAGTCAAAGTTGAGCTGCAGGGCCAGAGGATTGAGTGGGGGTGCAGGGCATGACTTCTGGGTCACCAGCAAGGTCTTCTTCACCGAACCTGGGACACGTGGGGTTAATGACTCAATCAGTCACAGTGACAACCAACAGCTCGTACAGTGCAGCAGTGCAGTGCGGTCAGTGTCCTACCTAGAATCTGCAGGATGCGTGTCTGTCCGTACAGGTCCACCACTCCCCACAGGGGGCGACTGATGTCCACGCCGTGCAGCAGGACATACTTCGGGCCCCCGATCACCTGGAACTGCAGCCACCCCTTCCGCGACACCCAGAACTCCAGCTCCGTGCCAGGCCACACGCACTCCTCGGGCACGGGCCCGGCCCACACGCCGGGATGCTCCTCCAGGTCGGGGCAGGCCAGCGAGGGCAGGCGGGGTTCAGCCAGGGTGCCAGGGTGCAGGGTGGTGAACCCCACACGCAGGGCCCCTTGCCACCTGTACTCGCTGCCCTCCACGCACAGACGCACCCGCTCTTGCACCTGCACCGTCCGGTTCGTGAACACCAGTCCGTCCCGGAAGGTGTGTCCCTCTCTCTGCGCCCGGCGGCACCCTCCGCTCAGCGTGATGCGGGCACCCCGGACACTGGGGTCGAAGAACAGCGGGCCCAGGCACCGGTGGCTGCACCGGTGCGAGTCTGAGGGAGAGAGAGAGGGAGAGGCAGTGTGAGAGAGAGATGTCTCCTGGCCCCCAGCAGCAACACTGTGCTCACTGTACAATCACTGCACACTTGTCAAACCTCTAGAGCTGTTGAACTCTTGAATACTTTTACTTTGTATTTGAATACACTGTGTCTGTAATCGCTTTGGCAACACTTGTGTAAGCTGGTGCCAATTTAGCCAGTTTCGAATTTGAACCTAATTGACAGAAGTTACAGTTGGTCAGGGATGAATGCTCTGAATGCTCTGTCACCATTTACTGGAAATCAGGCAGGAGTCAAATAAGAGCTGCTTATCAGAGCGATAGGATACAGAGACCAAACAGACCAAACAGTCACAAGACTCAGACCCAGGAGACACACACACAATGCACACAAACACTTTGCACACACACACACACACACACACACACACACAGATACACACTCGACACACTCACACAGACTGTCACACAGACACTGCCACACACACAAACCTAGAAGAACACATTTCTGAATACATAAACATTTACACACTCACGAGACAGAGACACGCCCCCTCCATTCATACCGAGTTCGAAAGTGAAAGCAGTCTGTGTTGACAAGAAATCCCTCTATTAGCAATAGTGGAAAATCCACCTCCCAGCCTCTTTCTCTTTCTTGCACTCGTGCAAACTGTACATGTGAAATGATTACTGTAGTTTGTCTACTTATTTTTCTTTCATTTTCTATTTATCAATTAATATTTTTGATGACTCCTACTTTCTGCTTTCCCTTCTCCGTTTCTGGTGGGTTGGTCTGTCTGCACATGTGTGTGTGTGTCAGTGTGTTGTGCTGCTGTATGCCCCACTACTGCTCTTCTGCATGCAATTCAAATAACACAGCTTGCAATCATTGTAAACATATGTGTGTGTGTGTGTGTGTGTGTGTGTGCGTGTGTGTGAGAGTATCAGTGTGTAGGTTTGTGAGAATGTGTTTTAAATGATTGTGTGTGTGTGCATGAGTATATATGTTTGTGAGACTGTGTGTGTGTGTGTGTGTGTTTCCAAGGAGAAAACCAATGACACAGCTCTCCAATAACTCAAATAAAACTCCACAACATTTGTGGAGAAAATTGTGCGGACAGAGCATAATAAATTCAGCAAATAAATCAATCAATCAATAAATAAGTGTAATTTGTTTCTGGAATGTTAGTAATATTCTCAGCTCTCACTAGGGTCTCCCTGCAAAAGACAGAGCATGAATAAGGAGCAGAACCAGTCTACAACAAACTGAGAAGTTAAATTACTAAGTTTATGCACTGCTCACTCCATACAGGGTATAACCGCAATTGGGAGAAAAATGTTTCCCCAATAAATGATACACACATTTAAATCACCCTTGTTTTGCACTACATTTGCAGCCAAAAGAAAACTCAAGAAATTATAATAATGATGATAATAATAATAATAATAATTTGTGCATTTTGGTGTCAGCACTTACCATGAACATTGCTGTGTCTCCTCATCTCTGAACACCTTTTCTCTCTCCTGAAGCAGATCTCCACGATGGTTCTGTCTCTCTGGCTGTGTGTTGAGTGTGTTCATTCTGAGCAGTCACCCACACACACACATGTATATAGAGGAAGGAGGCCGACTACAATGAGCATTACTCAACTCTCAGGACGGCCTGGAGGAGGAGCCCTGGCTGAGGAAAAATACTGGGGCACTGAGCAGCGGGGGGGGGGAGGTCTGACAGTCTGTGAGTAGTGGTGTGTGTATCCGAGAGTCTGTGTGTGTGTGTGTGTGTATCGGAGACAGAGTGTGTGTGTGTTTGTGAATCTGAGAGAGTCAGTGTGTGTGTGTATTTGATGTATTATCAGAGAGATTGAGATTAATGTTCAATTAAAAACATTAATTGTTTTTAATTGGGAGGTGTTTTTTTTAGATCAGTTGTTTGAATGTGACCCAGCTGTAGGGTGTGTGTTAGTTTTGCTTTGATTGACTCTCAGATACACACACACACAGTACAGTAAAACATTCTTGATGGAATCAGAATTCCCAGAACATGAGACAGGTCATGTGACACAGAAAACAGCTGAGGAAGAGAGTCACAATAACGACCTTCCTGCAGTGAACCATTATTATTATTTGTATTATCTTCATTATCTTCATTATTATTCTTATTATCCTTCTCAGTAATGCAACACTACAGTGCTTGTGAGAGTGTGCGCTCTCTCTAAGGGGGTGGTCTGTACAGAGTGCCGCTCCGCTCGTGACTGTGGGTGTGGTGACATCATCACCTCTGTATTCACCTGTCGAGCACTAGGTGGGGGCTGGTGTACAAACTGACACAATCCAGGAATTCTCACTCAGCGCACACAGACATACCTGGAGGAGAGGCAGGATGGAAAAGTACTGCAGCAGATCAGTGGTTCATCCAGGAGGCAAGGAAGAACCGAGGGAAGTCCACTGAGACATGGAAAATACCCAGACAGGGGCACGAGTCACAGTAACACTCACAGTAACCCACAGTAACACACTTACACCCAGAATAAAACACAGTAACACACTCACTCACGATAACACAGTCACACACACTCACAATAACACAACACATACACTCAGAATAACACACAGTAACACACACACTCACAGTAACACACAGTAACACACTTACACCCAGAATAAAACACAGTAACACACTCACTCAGGATAACACAGTCACACACACTCACAATAACACATAACACATACACTCAGAATAACACACAGTAACACACACACACACACTCACAATAACACAGTAACACACATACACTCGGAATAAAACACAGTAACACACATACACTGAATAACACACAGTAACACACTCACTCACCATAACACAGTCACACACACTCACAATAACACATAACACATACACTCAGAATAACACACAGTAACACACACACTCACAGTAACACACAGTAACACACTTACACCCAGAATAAAACACAGTAACACACTCACTCACGATAACAGTCACACACACTCACAAAAACACACACAGTCATGCACACTCACTGTAACACACTCACAATAACACACAGTAACACATACACTCACAAAAATGCACAGTAACACACAGTGACACACATACACTCGGAATAACACATAGTAACACACAGTGACACACATACACTCGGAATAACACATAGTAACACAGTGACACACATACACTCGGAATAACACACAGTAACACACACACTCACAGTAACACACAGTAACACACTCACAATAACAGTCACACACACAATAACACAGTAACACACGTTTACGATAACACACAGTAACACACACACAATAACACAGTAACACACATTTACGATAACACACAGTAACACAC